>NW_027626614.1:0-5908 GCF_034508935.2 Berghia stephanieae
TCGGGAAAAAAGGGGGAAAAAAAACCAGCATTATTTGCAAAAAGAATTTAAATACCTTTTTTTTGTCCATAATGTCTTTTTTTCTTTAGGGTTTAGGAAAAAAATACCAAAAACACTTGAAATCTACAGCGATTAAAAATTTTACTTTGTTTAAATATTTACGTAATATGAGTCTATATATTAACAAAAAACTCACAAAAAATGCAGTTTCAAATTTCAAATTGGTCTGCTTTACTTAAAATGAGTTTATTGACTGTTTTAAATGAATTTAGGGTTCATTTTACTTTCCGAATAGAATTTTCACTCACAATACATTTTTTTTCAAAAAACTGCACTTGTAAAGGCATTTGTTTATAAAAAACAGAAGAAAAAAATTTTTGCATTTTTTAGAAAAGTCACTGAAATTTGAAAACCATAGGGCAATCTTCCAAAAAATAAATAAATTAAAAACTCAAACTTAAACACACCCGCATACAATAGACCAGGAATTTTCAGACAAAAAAGGTGGACAGGGTTTGTGGGACCGGGATAAGGGCGCCTTCTTGGTTTGGAAGGGCCGGGAATCTCATGAGAGGGAATTTGAGACCTGAAAAAAAAATGAATTTTTTAAAAAGAAAAAAAAAGATTAGAATTGCAAAAACAATTTTGATAAGTCAAAGTAAACCAAATAAATAAAATATTGCATTTGACCATCCAAACCCAAAAGTAACAAAATTCAGTATATCAACGTTTGTCTTCTCATTTCCCTGTGAACCCTAAATTCTTACCTTCACTATTGTGAGCCACATACTAAAACTTTGTTCAAACCAACCATTTGAAGCAATTTAAACAAATGAAAATTCTAGAAGTCAATTTCCCAAAAATGCATCTAATAGAGTAAATAAATGTTCCTGCTCCCCTTTTCGTAATGATTCTTTTATTTGTACCATTTTGCAACCCCCGGGGATACGGTGACTCTTCATAATCCTCATCTTTTTACTTGGGTTTTGGGCCACGCGTTAAAAAAATAAAAAAAAAACAAAATTTTGTTTAAAAACTGCTCTAAAAAAATTCACAATCTTAAATTTCTAAAAGTCAGAAATAAAAATAAATTGATCACTCCTGTTAAATACAGGGTCCTACTTCATTTTCACCATGTTTGTTTACATTTTTACAACCATTGCCCAATTCTATGCTTTGTAAATGAGTGAAAAGTGAAAAAAATAAATAATAACTTAATAGAAACGATAAAAGAAAGATCAGGGTTCAGAAGATGGCGTTTTTTAAATTAACATGATTCAGAGATGTTTGTGAAAATTGAGAAAAAAACTTACTCGCAGGTTTTGTCATTTGAGCCAGATTTGGGGGAGAGGGGAGTCCCCCCTCAGGGACATATTTTCGGGGAAAAAGGCGTAATTTTCTCGTCACTGTCTTTATTCAGTATCAGATTTTCGTAGACCCTTTTTCTACAATAAGGGCATTGAAAATGATCTATTTGTTTATTTGAGAAAAATTTGGGTAGAGAAAGACAAGTCGACGTCAAAACAAAGGCGGAAACGAGTGACAAACCAGTTTCGACACAAATACTTTTGTTTTCTTTGGATTTAGGGGGAAAAAAAACAAAATCTTAGATATTTTGTAGTTTTTATTTTATAAATTAAGTAAATTTTAAAAAAAACGCCATTTGGGGGATATTATAAAGCGCACTTTAAAACGACACGAGGAAAGAAGGGGGGGTGCCCTCGACACCGGTGATCGAAATCCTATTTGAACGTTGAAGATAAACGGGAAAAATCAAAATTTCAAAAACCCAAAATTTTAATTTTTATCATTGTAAAAACCTGAAGATCTCAAAATCGACATTTTAAACAAAAATTTTAAGATTTCATCGGATTGTCGAAAACTCGGAAAATTGAAAATCCGTCAATTTTCCCCCCCCTCCCCGCCCCCCCAAAAAAAAAAAAAAAGTGAAAAAATGAAAAACTAGAAACTCCAAAATTTTACTTTCGAACATGGAATCTCGAAAGATCTCAAAATGGGCTGTTTTTATGCAAAATTGATGTTTTATCATACTTTTAAAACTCGGAAATTTTATAAAATCGTCAAAATTTTACCATAAAAAGGAAAATCGAAAAATTTTTAAAAAACCAAATTTTAATTTTTGAACATTGTAAAACCTGAAGATGCTCAAAGTCGACTATTTCAAGCAAAAAAATTTTAAGATTTCACAGATTCAAAAACCGGGTATTTAAAATTTTGGGCAAAATTTCCCCCACCCCCCCCTCCCCGCCAAAAAGAAAACTGAAAAAAAGAAAAATCTGAAAACTCCAAAAAATTCTATTTTCTGAACATTGGAATCTCGAAGAGCCAAATGGACGTTTCAGCAAAAATTCGATGATTTTTCATACTGTTTAAAAATCGGAAATTTGAAAAAATCGTCATAATTTTACCCTAAAAAGTGGAAAAAAAGAAAATTTCAAAAAACCAAAATTTTAATTTTTATCTTGTAAAAACCTAAGAGCTCAAGCGACTATTTCAACAAAAATTTGAAGATTTTTACGGGTTGTCGAAAACTCGGAAAATTTTAAAACCGCAATTTTCTCCCCCACCCCCCCCCCCAAAAAAAAAAAAAAAGTAAAAAAAATAAAAATCTAAAAACCCAAAATTTTACTTCTGAACATTGTGAATCTCGAAAGAGCCAAATGGCTGTTCATGCAAAAATTCGATGATTTTTTTATACTGTTGAAAACCCGGGAAATTAAAAAAACGTCAAAAATTCCCAAAAACGGGAAAAATCAAAAGCAAAAAAACCAAAAATTTTTAATTTTTTTCATTGTAAAATCTGAAATGCTCAAAATCGACTATTTCAAGCAAAAAAATTTAAGATTTTATCAGATTGTCCAAAACTGGAAATTTGAAAATCGGTCAAAATTTCCCCCCCCCCCCCCCCCCCCCCCCCCCCCCCCCCCCAAAAAAAAAAAACGGAAAAAAATGAAAAATCTGGAAATCCAAAATTCTACTTTCTAACATTGGAATCTCGAAAGATGCTCAAAGGCTGTTTTATCAAAAGTTCGATGATTTTTTTCAACTGTTAAAATTGGGAAAATTTTAAAAAAAAACGTCAAAAATTCCCATAAAAAGGGAAAAACGAAAAATTTAAAAATCCAAAATTTTAATTTTTTATCTTTAAAAAATCTGAAAATCTCAAAATCGATATTCAAGCAAAAATTTGAAGATTTTATCAGAATTTTCAAAAACTCGGAATTTGAAATGGCAAATTCCCCCACTCCCCCCCCCCCCCCCCCAAAAAGAAAAACTGAAAAAAAAAAATCTGGAAACTCCAAATTCACTTTCAACATTTTGAATCTCGAAAGACTAAAATGGACTGTTCATGCAAAAGTTTGATGATTTTATAACTTTAAACTCGGAAAATTTTAAAAAAAACGTCAAATTTTTACCAAAAAAAGTAAAAATCGAAAAATTTTTAAAAACCAAAAAATTTTAATTTTTTGATCATTTTAAAAATCTAAGATCTCAAATGACTTTTCAAGCAAAAAATTTTAAATTTCATCGGGTGTCAAAACTCGAAAATTTTAAAATTGTCAATTTTCCCCCCCCCCCCCCCCCCAAAAAAAAAAAACGGAAAAAAAAAAAAAAATCTGAAAAACCCAAAATTTACTTTTTGAACATTGGAAAACCGAAAGATCTCAAATGGACTGTTTTCTGCAAAAGTTCGAGATTTATATACTTTGAAAATTGGGAAATTTTAAAAAATCGTCAAAAATTCCCAAAAACGGGAAAAATCGAAAATTTTAAAAACCAAAATTTTAAATTTTTGATCATTGTAAAACTCTGAAGAGCTCAAATCGACTATTTTTAAGCAAAAAATTTTAAGATTTCACAATGTCAAAAAATCGGATATTTTAAAAAAGGCAAATTGCCCCACCCCCCCTCCCCCCAAAAAGAGAAAACGGAAAAAAATGAAAAACTGGGGAAATCCAAAATTTACTTTCGAAAAATTTTGTCTCGAAAGAGCCAAAAAGGACTTTTATGCAAAAGTTCGATGAATTTTTTTACTGTTAAAATCGAAATTTGAAAAAATCGTCAAATTTCCCTAAAACTGGAAAATCAAATTTTAAAAAACCAAAAATTTTTAATTTTTTTACATTGTAAAAACCCAGTGCTCAAAAATACTATTTAAGCAAAATTTTAAGACACGATTGTCAAAAAACCGAATTTAAAATTAAATTTTTTCCCCCCCTCCCCCCCCCCCAAAAAAAAACTTAAAAAAAAGAAAAATCTGGGAAAACCCAAATTTACTTTTTGAACATTGGAAACTCGAAAGAGCCAAAATGGGCTTTTCATCAAAAGTTCGAAGTTTTTTCATACGTTAAAATCGAAAATTTTAAAAAATCGTCAAAAATTTTACCATAAACGTGGAAAAAGAAAATTCAAAAATCCAAAAATTTTTTAATTTTTGATCATTGTAAACCTGAAAATGCTCAAAGCGACATTTCAAGCAAAAATTTTTAAAATTTCATCGATTGCAAAAAATCGAATTTGAAAAATTTTTAAACCCCCCCCCCCCCCCCCCCCAAAAAAAAACTGAAAAAAAATGAAAATCGGGAAAATCCAAATTCTACTTTCTGAAATTGTAACTCGAAAAATGCTAAAATGGACGTTTTTTTCAAATTCGATATTTTATCAAAGTTTAAAACTGGAAAATTTGAAAAAATCGCAAAATTTTACCATAAAAAGTGGAAAAATCGAAAATTTTCAAAAATCCAAAATTTTAAATTTTTTATCTTGAAAAAATCGAAAAGCTCAAAAATACTATTTCAAGCAAAAATTGAAGATTTTTACAATTTTCAAAAAAATCGGGTTTTTAAAAAAGGGCAAATTGCCCCCCACTCCCCCCCCCCGCCAAAAAAAAAACTGAAAAAAAAAAAACGGAAACTCCAAAATTCTTTTCTGAACATTGGATCTCAAAGATCTCAAAAGGCGTTTCATGCAAAATTCGAGATTTTTTATACGTTAAAAACCGAAAAATTTTTAAAAAAAACGTCAAATTTTACCATAAAACGTGAAAAATCGAAAATTTCAAAAAAACCAAAAATTTTTTTTTTGACATTGAAAACTCTAAGGCCAAAGTCACTATTTCAAGCAAAAAATTTTAAGATTTCATCGATTGCAAAACCGGGAAAATTTTAAAATTCAATTTTTTTTCCCCCCCCCCCCCCCCCCAAAAAAAAAAAAAGTGAAAAAAAAAAAAAAATCTGAAAAACCCCAAAATTCTACTTTCGAACATTGGAACTCGAAAGATGCTCAAAATGGACGTTTTGCAAAAATTCGATGTTTTTTTCATACGTTGAAATTTTGGAAATTTGAAAAATCGCAAAAATTCACCATAAAAAGGGAAAAAACGAAAATTTCAAAAAATCCAAAATTTTAATTTTTTTATCATTGTAAAATCTGAAGATGCTCAAAGTCGACATTCAGCAAAAATTTGAAGATTTCATCAGATTGTCAAAACTCGGGTTTTTGAAAAAAGGTCAAATTTCCCCCCACTCCCCCCCCCCCCGCCAAAAAGAGAAAAAGTGAAAAAAAAAAAAAACTGAAACCCAAAATTCTCTTTCTAAAATTTTGAATCTCGAAAGAGCCCAAAAAGGGTGTTTTTATCAAAAGTTTGATGTTTTATTTACTGTTTAAAACTCGGAAATTTGAAAAAATCGCAAAAATTCACCAGAAAACGGAAAAATCGAAAAATTTTAAAATCCAAAATTTTTAATTTTTTTCATGTAAATCTGAATGCCAAATCGACTATTTCAAGCAAAAATTTTAAGATTCATCGGGTTGTCGAAAACTCGGGTTTTTAAAATGTCAATTTTTTTTCCCCCTCCCCCCCCCCCCAAAAAAAAAAAACGTTGAA
>NW_027626615.1:0-5907 GCF_034508935.2 Berghia stephanieae
ACAAGGGCTTAAAGAGGAGAAAAAGGCTAGGCCCTAGTAAGGGGGGTAAAAAGATCGTGAAGAAAGAAAAGGGAAGTTATGAACAACTTGCAGAAAAGAGAAGAGAGACTGGGGGAACAGAGGATCCTTTATCAAATACCAAGAACTTGTGGAAAATGGGAAAACCAGGGGTCCGTCAAAGACAAAGATGGGAAAACTTTTTGGAAAAAGGGTCAATCTGAAAGATGGGGGAAAAACATTTCAACTGCCTTCTGAACAGACCCCCACCAGACAACCAGCCAGAAATTTTGCTCCCCAAAGGGAAAGAGCTACCAATTAGTGGATCCCCATCGATAGCAGGATTGGGGGGGCCTTTAAAAAGTGAAAAAGGGGGAAAGCCTGGACCAGACCAATTCCCCCGGGCTCTAAAAGTTGATGCGGAAAGAAAGCTGGGGCCCCGCACCCCCTATTTGAGAGAATCTGGAATGAGGGGGTATTCCAAAGGGTTGGAAGGAAGGAAACTTTTAAGTTCCAAAAAAAGGGGACCCCAGTAATTTTAATAATTATCCCAGGTTCAAAACCCATTGGTGGCCCCCCCTCCCATGTGTCGGTTTTCCCCCTCTGGGAAAACCCCCCTCCCCTTTGTCCGGCTTCAATTCCCCCCGGTATCCATCTCCCCTTTGTCCCAGGTTCTTTCCCGAAACCCTTCCCTTAGAACCCGGTTTTAAAAACCCCCCCGGGTGATCTTCCCCGAGTCCCAGGTTAATTCCGCTTTTCTGTCCCCCCTATAGTCTCAAGGTTATTTTCCTCGGGGAAACCCCCTCCCAAAGGGCCCGGGTTCAAAAAACCCCGGGGGATCTCCATGTCCCCTTGGTTACCCCAAAAGGGGTTTAAATTCCCCGATCTTTCCCGTTCTTTCCCTTGGGGGGCCCCTTTCCCTAATTTTGGGGGTTTTCGGGGGTTTCGGAAAGTAACCCTTTTGGGGTCCGGACATGGATTTTCCCCAAAAATCCCAGGGTTTAATCCCCCTCGGTTTTTATAGGTTTGGGTTTTTCTCCCTAGTACCCCTCATTTAAACCCCGGGGTTTTTTTTTTCCCCGGGGAAACCTCTTCCCATAGCCCAGGTTTAAACCCCACTGGTTTTACACCTCCCTGAATTTCCCGGGTTTACCCCCCCTTTCTGCCTTTCTTTCCCATTTTTTGGCGGTTTTGTAAAAAAGGGAAAAACCCCGTTCTAGACTTATCTATTTTTGTGTAGGGTTGGGTTTTGAGGTTTTTGGGGGGAAAAACCTTTGAAATTTGGCCCCTTTGGAGAGTTTTGTTTTTTTAACAAAAAAAAAAGGACTTTCTTCCATTCCCCCCCTTTGGGGCTTTCCAAAGGCATTTCCGCTTGGGGATGAAAACCCCCGTCTCTTGGGCAAAACGTCCAAACGTCTTTCCTGAATTTCCCCAATTTCCTGGGTTTTGGGCTTTCAATACATTAAAAGGGGTGAACAGGGGAAAAATAATTTTGGATAGGGGGACAAATTTTTTTTGACAAATTTTTCCAAAAAAAAAAATCATTTATTTGAGAGGAAAAATTTCTACAATTTTTGGGACGGGGATCCGCCAAATTGGGCAAAGGGCTTTTGGGCAAGATTTTCCTTTTTTCCGGGCGAAACCCCGCATGCATTAAAAACCCCGGTCTTTTTCTTTCCCCACTCTTCCCCCCCCCCCCCCCTCACCACCACACATTCTCTTAAAACACCCATTTCCCCCTAAAAAAACAAAACACCGTTAACCAAAGGGAATTTTAGCACTATTATTTTGTTCAATAGAAACATAACAAAAAATTTTATCAAAGAATAAAAATGGAACCCTTCCGGGGGGTTTTTTTGGGGTTTGGGCCCCTTAAATTTTTTTTATTTTCTGTTGCAGTTTTTATGAAATTTTGAGGGATTTTAAAAAAGGGAAAGTTTAAAATTTGGGGGATTGAGATGTTTTTGGGGTTTTTTTTTTCTGCCGAATTTTTTAAATCCAAATCCTTTAAAAAATATTAGCAGCTTTTGGGCCCCCCCAGATTGGGTTTGGGAAAATTTCTTTTTTTGTTTTGGGGGGTGGGTTAAAATGGGGCGGGAAAATTTGGGGGGACAAAGGCGGGGGAAACACGGGGGGGGTCTTTGGGGGGTTTTTTGTTTTTTGGGGGGCTGGGCCCTTGGGCCCAAGAACCTAAATGTCTCTTTTTTTGTCCAAAAGAAAAAATCTGCTCGTTTTTTGGGGTTTTGGGGTTTTGCCGGTTTGGCCCCAAAACGGGAAAAAAAAAAGGGAAAAAAAAAGCTGTGTTAAAAAAAAAAGAAAAAACCCAACAATTTAACCTTTCGAAGGCAAAAATTCAATCTTACTTGGACCTAACAGACGATCTTACAATTTTCACTAAATGACAAGTGATGGCAATGTAAATATAGTTTAATTGAAACCTGAGTCACAGTAATCCTACTGCTGTCACGGTGGAAACAATTTTTTCTGCGTTAAAAATGTCTAAAAGGAACTACTATTTAAAAACAAAAAAATGAGCTTCACTGTTAAGGGATTAAAATACTACACCCTCAGTGACATCCCTATCTTCAATCTTTCTTTCATCTACCAATGTACGCATAAGACAAACCTCGTTTTTTTTCATCTTCCCTCATGCCCCCTCCCTGGCCCGTTAAGATGTCCACTAATCCATCTCACAGTAAAAGGGCACCTTCCTGCTCGGTTTAGTGAAATTGTTTCTCTCTACTTCAATTAAAACCAAGACATCAGGAAAAGGTGTTTAATGTGAAACGATACATGGGCTTTAAATATCGAAACAGACTCATATGAGACATTAATAATTTGAGTGTTTGATGTAAAGTGATAAACAACAATGGTAACAGTGTCATAAGTTGGTGTCTGTTGAGCATTACGTGTTATAAGAATTGGCTAATATAACAATTGGGAGTATTACCTTTAATTAATTGTTTTAAACTTTAGGCAAAGCAGGCATTTTCAATGTTAACAGGCTTGTAGGCTTTATTATGTTGTTTACTATTGGATGTGAATTGGTTTAAAAAGCGATGAAGTTCAATTTAATACTCGATGTCTCAATTTGCAGAAAGGGGTTTATGCAGTAATAATTGAGTTTTTTCCAGTGTCCAGGTACAGCTCTAGTATGCTGTGTGCATGTGTGTGAGGCGGGTTGGGGAGAGTCAAGTTGGTGAAGTTTCACAAAAAGGTTGGCAGGTATGTTTACATCAGTAGTTTTTTTATTTTATTGAAGAACAGCTTTAAAAAAAGCACAAAAATTTGAATCCCTCACAAGCAGTAACATTTTTAAATGTGTCTACAGGTAGTATAAAATGATGGATTAAACCGGATGTATCTAAAATTAAATGGTTGAAAGTTTCTTGTAAGATTATCTAACATCCTAAAATTACATTGGTGGTAAGTAATGTACAAAAAGAATAAAACAAAACAGTTTCAAAAAGAACAAATACTGTACACAGATTATTCTACCAGCTAATTATTCACTTACATCCGTGGATTAGCCTTAAATGTAGAGAGGAAGCTCATCCATCACAGGGACATACTGATCAAGTACATCGGTAGTGTCAGGAGGTTGCCATTCTGGTCAATTGGAGAATTGACACGGAACATTGTAAGACATTGAAAAAAATGATGAATGAAGTGTTGAAGGGGAGGGGGTTATTATATGTACCTTGTGTGCTTATTCACTAGTGATTATTAAATTGATAGGGCCTCATTGACTAGGATGCCAAATGATTTTTGGAAAAAAAAACCCCGCTGACACTGAGTGGAACCATCACATATAACCTAAAAAAAACCCTGTAAATGATCAAAAACATCTCTCTTATTCTCCCTTTCCCGTTCTTTTCCCAAGTGTATGGGGCCTTTGTCGCATCAATTCCAATAATATCATTTCGTCTTGGAAAAGGACCTTCAGGGGTTTCTTCTTTTTGGGAAAACAAGAAAAGCTGCTGAGGTGTGAAAAATAAAAAAGACCAGGAAGAAGCCGGAAAAACAAGACATTTGGCATCCCTGGTTGATGTAATGGAAAAAACCCTCAAACTGAAAATAATTCTCGATTACAACAATGGTAAATAAGCTCAACTGTTTGAAAATTAAGAATGTGTCATTATAACTCTATATTATTTTTACAGCTTTAATGTTAATATAATAACCCAAAGCCAACTATCACAAATGAAGGTATAAACTAAAATTTTCATATTACAATTGTGATTATACAATAATCTCAACCATATTTGCATACTTTTTCTTCTTACTGCCATCTTATGTAAGCACTGGTGCACTGTGATAACAACAATGATGATGATCATGATAAAATAATAATAACAGTAACAATAAAAAAATAATAAAATAATAATAATAATAATAATAATAATAATTATTATTTATTATTATTATTTTTAAATAACGAACAGATTAAAAAAATATGAAATAATGGAAAAAATTTAGAGTAAATTCGTAAGAGCGAGGGTATTGGTAATTGTAATAGCAGTTCTGGCCTTGCCAAACCAAGAGGTTCCGGTACTGAGAGAAAAGAGAAGACAGAAGAAAAGAGGTCTCTGTATCATTATCGACTCTCAGTCTCAGTAGTAGGACTGAGACCATGGTTTGGCCAGGAAGCTTGTGATGACAAGTAAATAATCTCACACTAGTGGGGTGATGGGGGGGGTGCGTTTCTCATAAACTGTTATCAGTACTGGTAATGGTGATCCTCCGAGCTTTTTTTACTGGTAATTTCTCCGGTGCTGAGAAATGCTGGTGCCACATGGGCCTAGAGTAAATAATAATACCCAAACCCTCATCTTTTTCCAGACTAAAAAATCTTGCATCATCTCTGCCTTGGATATGAGGAACTGTGTAGCATAGTCTGCCATTTCTTCTTTGGGTCCATGAGCAGGTGTCCAACCACTGTCTTCAGAGTCCAGACTCAGCATTATCAACTCCTTTACTGACACAGGCTCCTGAATAATATAAAAAAATAATAAATAAAAAAAATGAAAACCAGTAAATCTTTGATGAAAAATAATTACTTTTTGATGACGAAATTAAACTTTAGATCATCAACAAACCTACCCCGAGTACTGAAATGCGTCCATCACTAAAGGACTCCCTCAAAATCACTCTTCGCCCCGTTAAGGTCAAGATGTCTGAGATATAGACTCGAGGCAATAGTTTTCCATACCATTGATCCAGTGAGGCTATGTGGTCTAGTTGTATATCGCTTTTGGATCGGAAAGGGCCTGGGTTCGAGCCTCGCGCTCGGGTTCATAGTTGAGTCTTGGAAAAGGCTCTCTGCTCACATTCTCTCACCGTGTAAAAGGAAATACCTGGCCCTTAAGACAATGGTTCATAGTTGAGTCCTTGGAAAAGGCTCTCTACTCACATTCTTCACCGTGTTAAATGAGTACCTGGCCAATTTAAAAGCATTGTCTTTGTCGGAAAAATTGTAATATCGCCTAACCACTAACATGCATCATGTCCCGTCCTACATGTTAAATGTTGCTGTTGACCAGGGGCCCCTTGTAAAGCTCTTTGAGCACATTTAGTGGATGTTGCGATATATAAAAGCTCATTAAAAATTTTTAAAAAATGTTTTTATTGATCCAAAACAGTATTGTCTCCAATCCCCGACATCACATGAATACATACCTAATTCATGACATCCTCTGACCATTCCATCCCTTTTAAAAAATTAAATTTTTTTTGTATTTCTTCTAGGGAAAACCTTCATTGTATCTGAATCTTTTTCTCTATTTTTATGTGTTGTGAGAATTACTGAAACTGGAGAGAAAGATAAAGTGAGTAAACGTGACTCATGTATAAGGGAACAAAACAAAAAAGCTAATTGAGAAGGAAATGAAATTAGAGACTTACGCATCC
>NW_027626616.1:0-5907 GCF_034508935.2 Berghia stephanieae
GAGTTGGCCCCCGGGGCCGGGCCCAAACCCCCCCCCCGGGGTTTTTAAACCCGGTTTGGGACTTTTTTCATACGATTTTATCGCCTCGCGATTCGGGCTTTACCCCACGGGCGCCCCGGGGGAAGAAGCCTCGCTACGGCCGAGAAGGAAAAATTTGCGCCGGGGGCCCCGCGGTAAGCCCTCCGAGGGGGCCCAGGGGAAAAAAATTTGGCGAGCGCATTTCCCCTACGGAGCGAATTGAAGAAATAAACCCACCCCTATGACGCACCTGGACCCCCCCCATTTCCCACCGTTTTGAATTCGGGGGCCCTCCCCTTTGGGGCCCCGTATCGCTTTGGGGAGTGTTAAACGCTTCCCCTACTTCGCAAGTCGGCGTCGACGACTCGGCTCATCGAGTTGGCCACGGCCGGGGCCCAAACCTGCCGGGTTCAAATCCCGGTTGGGAGCTTTATTCAACATTTTTTCGCCCTCGATTCGAGGCTTACCGCACGGGGGTCCCCCGGGGGAATAAGCTCCGCAAACGGGCCCAAAGGACTCAGCGCCGGACGCCCCGCGGGAAGCCCCCCGAGGGGCCCAGGGAAAAAACTTTGGTCGAGCGCATTTCCACTACGGAGCGAATTTGAAAGAAATAAACCCACCACCTAGATCGCACCCCGGGGCCCCCCCCATTGCCGCCGGTTTTAATTCGGGGGCCCCTTTCCCCTTAGGGCCCTGACTCGCTTTGGGGATGTTAAACCGTTCCCGCTACTTCGCAGATCGGGCGATCGACGACCGGGCCCGTCGAGTTGGCCCACGGCCGGCCAACCCTGCCGGGTTTAAAACCCGTTTGGGGGCTTTATTTTATACATTTTATCGCCTCGCATTCGAGGGTTTACCCCAACGGGTCCCTGGGGGAAGAAACTCTCGCTACGGCCCAGAAGGGCTCTAGCGCCGGACGCTCCCCCCGTAAGCCCCCCAGGGCCCAGGGAAAAAACTTTGGCGGCGCATTTCCCTACGGGGGAATTTGAATGAAAAAACCCAACCCCCGTCGCACCTGGACCTCCCCATGCCCACCGGTTTTGAACTTTGGGGCCCTCCCCCTTGGGGCCCTGTACCCCGCTTGGCGGAGTGTTAACCGCGTTCCCGCACTTTGCTAGAGCGGGGCGATCGACGACTCGGGCTCGACGAGTGGCCCCCGGGGCCCGGGCCCAACCCTCCGGGGTCAAATCCCGGTTTTTGGGAGCTTTATTTATACGATTTTTAACGCCTCGTCGATTCGAGGGTTTACCGCCGGGGGCCCCGGGGGAAGAAGCCCGCTACGGCCCAGAAAGGGCTCTAGGCCCGGGGCGCTCCCGCGGGAAGCCCTCCGAGGGGCCGGGGAAAAAAATTTGGCGAGCGCATTCCTCTACGGAGGGGAATTTGAATAAAAAAAACCCACCACCATGATCGCACCTGGGACCCCCCCCATTGCCGACCGGTTTTGAACTTCGGGCCCTTCCCGTTAGGGCCCTGTCTCGCTTTGGGGAGTGTAAACGCGTTCCCGCTACTTTTGCTAAGTGGGGGATCGACGACTCGGGGCCCATCGAGTTTGGCCCCGGGCCGGGCCAACCCTGCCGGGGTTTAAATCCCGGTTTGGGGGCTTTTTTATACATTTTTTCCCTCGTCGATTCGAGGCTTTACGCACGGGGGTCCCCCGGGGTAAGAAGCCTCGCTTACGGCCCAGAAGGACTCTAGCGCCGGACGCCCCGCGGGAAGCCCCCGAGGGGCCCAGGGAAAAAACTTTGGGGCGAGCGCATTTCCTCTACGGAGCGAATTTTAATGAAATAAACCCACCCCCAAAATTCGCACCTGGACCTCCCCATTGCCACCGGTTTTAAAAACTTGGGGGCCCTTCCCGTTAGGGCCCTGTACCGCTTGCGGGGGTTTTAAAAAACGCGTTCCCCCAACTTCCTAGATCGGGCGATCGACGACTCGGGCTCGATCGAGTTGGCCCACGGGGGGGCCAAACCCCGCCGGGTTCAAATCCCGGTTGGGAGCTTTTTTAAAACGATTTTATCGCCTCGTCGATTCACTTTACCGCAGGGGCGTCCGGGGGTAAAAGCTCTCCTAGGGCCGAAAGGACTCTGCGCCGGACGCCCCCGGGGGAACCCTCCGGGCCGGGGGAAAAAACTTGGTCGAGCGCATTTCCTCACGGGCGTTTTGAATGAAATAAACCCACCCCAATGACGACCTGGCCTCCCCATTGCCAAAGGTTTTGAACTTCGGGCCCTTCCCTTTAGGGCCCTTACCGCTTGGCGGAGTTTTAAACGCGTTCCCCCGCTACTTCGCTAAGTGGGGCGCGACACTCGGCTCATCGATTTTGGCCCAAAGGGCCGGCAACCCTCCCGGGGGTTCAAATCCCGTTTGGGGAGCTTTATTCATACGATTTATCCCCTCGCGTTTCGGGGCTTTACCGCAGGGGCGCCCGGGAAGAAGCTCTCGCTAGGGCCAAAGGACTCTAGGGGGCCGGGACGCTCCCCGGGGTAACCCTCCGGGGGGCCGGGGAAAAAAAATTTTTGGTCAGCGCATTTCCTCAACGGAGCGAATTTGAATGAAATAAACCCACCACCTATGATCGCACCGGGGACCTCCCCATTGCCACCGGGTTTTGAATTTCGGGCCCTTCCCGTTGGGGGCCCTTACCGCTTGGCGGAGTGTTAAACGCTTTCCCCACTTCGCTAGAGTCGGGCGATCGACGACTGGGGCTCGATCGAGTTGGCCACGGCCCCCAAAACCCTCCCGGGTTCAAATCCCTTTTTGGGAGTTTTATTCTACGATTTTATCGCCTCGTCGATTCGAGGCTTTACCGCAGGGGCGCCCTGGGGTAAGAAGCTCTCGCAAAAGGGCCGAGAAACTCTAGCGCCGGGGACGCTTCCCGCGGTAAGCCCCCCGAGGGCCGAGGAAAAAATTTGGTCGAGCGCATTTTCCCTACGAGCGAATTTAAAGAAAAAACCCACCACCTAGATCGCACCGGGGACCTCCCCTTTGCCGACCGGTTTTTTAAACTTCGGGCCCTTCCCTTTTAGGCCCTGTACCGCCGGAAGCCGTTTACGGGGCGAAAAACGCGTTCCCGCTACTTCGCTAGAGTAGGCAGGGAAATTCGGGCTGTTCGGAGGTGGGGCTGGGGGTTGCCATACGGCCGGGGGTCGAACCCTGAAATTTCACCAAAAATTTTTTTTTTTAGTAGCCGCAAGAGGAAAAAAGGGGTACCCACCAGGGGGTTTTGGGGCGTATAGAGAAGGCGTCGCGGGCGGAAAAAATTGAAATTGAAGCAAGGCGGGAAAGGCGCGCGGTGGCCTTGGTTTCACCCACGGCACCAGCCCGGGCGAGCGGTGGTCGGAGAGTCCGGAGTCGTCCCAGGTTTGCTCCTCGGGAGAGGACCTAATCGTGTGAGCGCGAGCGTTCCGGGCGGTCGGAGCATCCACCCAGCAGCGAGAAGGCCGAAGGGGTAACGTTTGTGCGGTAAGTCGAGAAGGGGCCGGGGCGAAGGAGTCGAGCCGGGGATTTCTCGCGCTGGGCTTCTCTCGGCCCCCCGTAGCCTCCTGTCCCAGGGGGTCCCCCCCGCCGGGTTGGAAAGGGTACCTACAGTTGATCCTGCCTGTATCTTATGCTGTCTGGGGGTTTAAGCCATGCACGCCTATCTCACCCTACACAAAAGGGGGAAGCCGCGAACTGCTCAGTAAAATGGGGCGATAATACAGGGGGGTGGGCGATGTTTGTCCGGACACCTGTGGGAATCCCAAGCTAATACTCACACGAGTCCTCCCCTAAGGGGTTACCTCCGGGGGGAGAGGGCGCATTTATTGGGATCTTGACCGGCGGGGGTTAACGCCGCCCGCCAGGCTGAGGCGAACTCTGGGTATGTACGACCGCGTTAGCGGCTGCCCTTTTGCTCGCCGCCCCATCAAATTTAGACGGCCCGGGCAAGACCCCCGTTTTGGCTACGGGGGACGGGGGAAGGGGTTCGATCCCGGAGAGGGAGCCTCGAGCGGCTACCACCTTAAGGGGGCACAGCCGCAAATTAACCCCCTCCCAGCACGGTGAGGTAGTGAAAATAAATTCGGGGCGGGCTCCATGCAGCCTAGCGTCGGATTGAGCGAACCAAACACGTGCCGTTGATTACCCATCGGGGGCAAGCCTGGTGCCAGCACCCCGGTAATTCCCTCCGATGGCTATGTTGTAGTTGCTGCTTAAACGCCGTATTGGGTCCTGAGGGGACGGCGCGACAAAAACCCCGGGGGACGTTGCCCCCGGGGGATTTTGCACCGCGGGTTTTGGGGGGGAGCAAACGGTCCTTCCGGGGCCGCAACCGGGCCCTCGCGACGGATCTCGCCGGGGATCGCTTGCCCCTCGCTGCCGGGTTTTGTCTCTTTTTCCCTCTTAACCGTTCGGGTTGGTACTGGCGTATCTGGGCCGACACAAGGTACGGGGGGTGTTCTCCCTGAATCAAATTGGGGGCTCAAAGCATCGTGCTCGCACGCTTTTTCTCGGAACGAGTAGACCCCACCGCCCCCCAATGTAACCCGGACCGGGCTCCTGGGGGGGGTGGGCGGGTCTTAGAACGGCCGGGGGCGCGTACTACCGCGGGGGGTGAATCCGAAAGATCGCGGTGGGACGAACAAGAGCAAGGCACCGGCCAAGAGCGCCTTCGTTGATCTAACGAAAGTCGGGGGGAAGAACGCGATCAGGTACCGCGGAGTTCCGACGAAAACCATCCGACCGGGTTTCGCGGGACGCCCCTGGGGGAACCCCCGCAGGGCCCCCGGGAGAAACAAGTCCCTGGGCTCCGGGGGATAGGGTCGCAAGGCTGAAATTTAAAAGGAATTACGGAAAGGGGCACCACCAGGAGGGGAGCCTGCGGCTCAATTTGCCCAAAAACACGGGGAAGCTTACCAGTCCGGAAAAACCCGCGTGTTTGACAGACTGAGGCTCTTTCATGATTCGGGGGGTGGGGTGCAGGGCCGTTGCTAGCCCCGGAGCGATCCCTCTGGTTTTTCCCAAAAGGGCGAGACCTGCCCGGCGGGTAACAAACGGCGGTCAAAGGGGTCCGTCTCACGGTTGGGCGGCGTTTGGGCCCGGTCGGGGTCGTCTTCCCCCTCAGGGGGAGGGGGTGCCCCCCACCCCCGCGCGCAGGCCGCGTCCGCGGGGTTGACCCGAGCAGTGGGGTACAATGGAGCCATAACAGGGCTGTGATGCCCTTAAACCCTGGCTGCACGGTGCTACAGTGGGGCGCCAGCCGGCGCGGTGAACCGTGACGTAGGATCTTCATGTCCGGGTCGGTCTTCCTGCGATTGGGCCGGAACTCGGGAAGCCCCCGTAGTCACGGGCAGCACCCGTGGGCCCACTACGTCCCTGCCCTTGTACACACCGCCCGCCACCTTCGTGGGCGGCGCAGCCAGGGGCCCCGGGGTGGCCGCGAGACGGAGCTTTGGCTCCTGAAATCGCAGTCGTCGCGAGGGGCGCCCAACTGCGCTCCCCGGAGGGGGAAAAGTCGTAAAAAAGGGTTTCCGAGGGGAACCTTTGGGAGGATCACGCCGATTTCGTTTTGCCCCCAGCCCCCCGCCCGACGGGGGGAAGGGTTTAAAAAAACTGTCCCGGGAGGGGCCGGCTGCTCCCCGGCCGGGAGCGGTCCAGGCTGTAAAAGGGGCGGCGGCGTTGCGCCCCAGAACCGCGCGCGCAACGCTGCCCCCCCCCCCCCCTTTGCGTCTTTGGGCCCCTTAAACGAGAGAAAAATAAATACAACCTTTTGGGGGTGGATCACTCGGCTCCGCGTCGATGAAGATGCGGGAGCCGTATTGAGTCTTGAACTGCAGCTGCCTCATTTAAAATCGACGTCTTGAACGCAAATTGCGGCCGTGGGGGGAATCCCGGGCCCCGCCGAGGGGTCGG
>NW_027626617.1:0-5907 GCF_034508935.2 Berghia stephanieae
ACTGCATATTACCGCATCCATTGCAAACATCATAACACCCTCCCAAAATTTTTTCCCAATCCCCTCCTCCCCACAAAAACCCCTACCATAAACAAAATTTCCATCCCATAATCCCCACCAAAACCCTTGTCACCCCACCCCAAAAACCACCCTGCTTTTCAAACCTCAATCCACCCCCGACATCCCTATCACCCTTGCCACCCAAACCCCTTCATCCCAAGAAACCTGCCATTACAATCCCACCATTAGGGGCCCAAAAAGGGTAGGCATTACTTAACATCACATCCATTGCAAACTCTTCAAACCCTGCCCTCCCTTTTTTTCGGCCTTTTTTAAAACCCCTTCCAAAAGAGAAGGAACGTCGAAATGCCAAGAAAGGGGGTTTTTAGTTGGATCCCCCAACCAAATTTTGACTCGTTTAGTGCCTCTTACGACACGCTGAGCTTACGGTGGGTCAATTCTAGTGCCCTCTCTTTTTGAGGAACCCCGGATCCCAAAGGGGGGGAAATAGAACTTGAAAAAGTAAACTTTTTAACAATACTATTTAAAAAATTTGTTAAAAATGTAAAATTTGCCCAGGCAAAAAAGGGGCTAAAAGTGGAATTTTTTATTATTTCTTTTACCTAAATTTAACGGGTTCATTCTATTCAAAAACCCCATTTTATTTAACTACCATTTCCACCCTTTTTGAATCCCCTGTTCTTTCTTAAACTCAGTCCGTTTTTCATTTTCTCTCTTTGTATTTTGAAATTCCTCAGTTCCTATTATTTTGGGCTTCTCTTTTCTATCACATCCAAGTTTCTTTTTCTAGATTTTCAGTTTCCTTTTTCTGAGAAACAAAGCTTTTTCCCCTTTTAAACCCTTTCGTTCTTTCCTTTTACTTTTATTTTAAAAACTTTTTTTTTTCCCTTTTTATTATTATTTTACATTTTTTTAACTTCTTGTTCCTTTAAATAATTTTTGAACAAAAATGTTGTTCCCCTTTTCTATTTTAGCTCCTTACTCTATCTTTTGAACGGAACCTCAGTTCCTTTTTTTATTTTTCTCCTTCTTATAACTTCTCTGCGCATTATCCATTTGAAAATTCTATTCTTGTCCCCTTTTTTTCGAGACTTATCAGTTTCTTCTTATAAACTTTTTTCTCTTTTTTGAGCTTTCAATTCTTCTTTTTTTAACCCCCTCAGTTTTTGAATTTTTTTAATTTCTCAGTTTTCCCTTTCTCTTTGAATTTATTTTGGGGCGTTTCCCTTTTAAAAAAAATCCAATTAATTTTTTAAAAAAAATTTTAAGCTTCTTTATTATTTGAACACCACAATTTTTTTTTTTTTAAGGGAAATTTTAAAAATTAAACAGCTCCATCCTTTTTAAACTTCATTCATGTTTTTTTTTTTAGTTTTTAAGGTTCCTCTTTATTGGGAAATTTTCATTTCCACCAAGTTTCTTGTTTTAAAAATTTTAAGCTCCTTTTTTTTTTATACTTCTCAATTAATTAATTTTTAAAAAAAACACAAAAAAAAAATACCCCCTTTTTTAAATGCTCAGCCCCCCCTTTTTTAAATTGTTTTTTTTCAAAACTTTTCCCCCTTTTTCGTCCTCTTTTTTTTTTGGGTTTTTTTCCCTTCCCCAAAATTTCAATCTTTTTCTTTTAAAAAAAAAACCCCCAAAAAAACCCCCCCCTTTCAAAAACCTTCCCCCCGGGTTCCTCTCCCTCAATCCTTGAAGGCTCTCCTTTTTTCAACCCCCCCCTTTCAAACTTTCCCCCCCTTTTCAATCCTTTTTCTCCCCCTTTCCCCCTTTTCCCCCTCTCCTTTCTCCCCCCCCTTTCCCAAAAACCACTTTTCCTTTTTAAACTTTTAAAACTTAAAATTTCCCCCTTTCCCCAAAACCCCCTTTTCCCCTTTTTCTTCCCCCCCTTTATTTTTTTTACCCAAAATTTTAAAAATAAAAATTTTTCCCCTCCCTTTTCCAAAAAAGGGTTTAATTTCCCCAAAAAATTTTTTCCCCCTTTCCTAAAAAAATTTTTATTTCCCCCCCCAAAAAAAACCCCCTTTTCAAAAAATTTCTAACCCCCCAGGGCCCCCTCACCCCAAAAAAAATTTTCAAAAAAATTTTAACAAACTTCTAAAAAATAAACTTTTCTCCCGGGAAAAACCCCTTTTTTTGGGGGGGCCCCTCTGCCTATTTTTTTTTTTTCCCCCCCCCAAAAATTTCTTTTCAACTTCTTCCCTCTTAACTTCTTTTTTTTCCCTCTTGGGGCCCCCCCCCCCCTGGTTTGAAGAAAATAAAGGGGGGGGGTGGGGGGGGGGGGGGGGAAGAAAATTCCCAAAAAAATTGTTTTTTGAAGATTTTTTGACAAAAGGCCGGAAAGGATAAAAGGTTAAAGTTTTTTTTTGGGGGAAACCCCCAAATTTTCTTTTTTTAATTTTTTTTTTTTTCCCTAATTTTTTTTCAAAATTTTTCCCAAATTTCCTTTTCTTTCTTTTCCACCCAAATTTCCCCCCCCTCTTTTTTTAAAAGCCCTTTCTTATTTTATTATTAAAATTTTTTGTTTTATTTTTATTATTTTTTTATTATTATTAATTATTTTTTATTATTTTTTTATTATTTTATATTATTTTTATTATATTATTTTTTTTAATTATTTTATATTATTAAATTAATTTTTAAATTATTATTATTTTTATTATTTTATTTATTATTTTTTATTTTATTATATTATTTTATTTTTTAAAAATTTATTATTATTATTATTATTATTATTATTATTATTATTATTATTATATTATTTTATTTTTTTTTTTATTTTATTTTTTTTTTTAATTTTTATGTTATGATTATTAAAATAAATTAACATTAATATTATATTTTATTTTTTTAATTTTTTAAATTTATGATTTTAATTTTATTTTAAGATTACATTTTATCTTTTTTAAAGTTTTCCTAACTTTCCCCTTTACCCTTTAACATAAAGTGGATTTGTATCAAAATTAATACTATTGTCTATCTTTTAAATTACAAGCTATTTTCAAAATAATAAAAAATTTTTTTTGTGGTAGTAACTAAACTATATTTAATAATTAACTACTGATTATCTCTATTTATTCCCTAAAAAATAATGAGCAAATCATTTAAGTCAAAACTAAAACCCTAAAAAAAATTTTTTAGACTTTGTCGAGCTTTCTCGATTACAGTTTATATATTGAACCCGCTTACTCACCATTTTCCCAATGTTTTAAAAAAAAAATTGTGAAGTTAATTCCTAAAATAAAAAAACAAAAAGCACAGGCCTCCCCTTTTTCTCTCTCTTCTCTCTCTCTCTCTCTTTTTTTCTCTCTCTTCACACCCACAAAAACATAACACAAACACACACAACGGGAGAAAAAAGGAAAAGGGGTAGGGAAGGAGAGGATTATATAATATTATTAGATAGAGAAGAAGAGAAATAGAGGGGAGAATAGATAAAGGGGAAGAAGAAAGGAGAGAGAGAGGAAAGGGGAGAGAGAGGGGAGAGAGAAGAGAGAAGAGAGGTTACATATAAATTTTTACATTTAAATAAAATAGCCTTTAAAATTTTTAAAAAAATTAAATGCCAAAAACCCAAAAATCTTAGACCTTTATTTAAAAAATTTAAATTTTGTGTCCTTTTTCAAAAATGTTGATGGGGGTTGAAACGCAAAGGAATGTATCTTTTGAAAAAATATATTCCCAAAACATCCTGAAAGTTGTTCATTTTATTTTTACATAGAAATTTCCATTTCTGTTTTTAAGTGTTTTTAATAAAAAAAAATTTAAAAAATTTTGGCATGTAAAATTTGTGATGATCTACAAAAGAGGAGGGGACAATTGGAATGAAAAGGTGGTTCTTTTTTTTTTTAGGGGATTTTCAGCCTTGTAATAATTTAAAAAAATAATTTAAAAATAATTTAAAATAAAATAATAATAATAAATAATAATAAAAAAAATTATATAAAAATTATAAAAAAATAACAAAAATATGCTTCATTTATCCAAAAAAAGAAAATTTGTTTACAGACATGGATGCATGAAAAAAATAAAAACCAAAATTTTAAACTATGGGGACAATGTATAAAACATAAAATTAATTTAAACCGAAAAGTACACCCAAAAAAAACCTTAAACGCAAAGATTAAAAATTGTCTAAATTTCTTATTTTCTTTGTACAATTTTTTCAATGAACCGAATACTTCTAAGCAGGACTTCTTTTAAAATGAAAACTTGCGGCACTTCCCTTTTTCTCTTATTTGTCTTTCCAAAATTCGAGAAGCAGGGGCCACACGTAAAAACCCCATAATAAAAAAAGGCGTAAGTAAAAGATTGGGGGGGAAGGGTGGGGTGGGGGGGAGGGGGGGGGGGGGTGCAAACACTTTAACACTGCACTGGGCTTGGCCAACACCACAACGCACAGACTGGAAAAAGGAAAACAAAAAGGGGGACTGGCAGGCAAAAAAAGGAAAGAGGGGGGCTTGGGGGTTTTGAATCACCAAAACAAGATGTTTAGCTCGTTTGTTGAGCTTGGAGCCATCGTCTACCTAAGAGGTTTGCAGTTTTAAACTGACGGATTTCAACACAGCAATAGGGGGGGGGGGGGGTAACAATTCCATTTACACCATTTCATTTCCCCTTTTTTAAATGGGTGTGTGTAAAAAAAAAAAAAAAAAAAGGGGGGGGGGGGGTTCTAGTAATTAGGCCCCTTTTAAACTAAAAACTTTTCAACAAAGAGATTTTGTATAACAGCTTGATTGACACGCCCTTTTTTATTTTCCCTTTCACTTCCCTTTTGAACTGAGAAACGCACACATTCATTATCAATTATCCACAAAACTTTCGATCTTATTTTTTGTTTTCATTTTTCTAAAAAATTCTGAAAAAAAGCACTGTCTTTCCCAAGGGTTTAAAATCAAAAAACATGAATCTCTGAAAAAAAAGGACGAGACGGAGATAGTAAAAAACACGGAAACCCCCCAAATTCAACTCTTCACAATTTGATGGAAAAAAGAAACCCCCCAAAAACAATTTTAAAACATACCAAAAAAAAGAAAAAAAGAATAATAAAATAATTTTTTTTAAATGGACAAGCCCCCATTTTTTCAACAACTCCATTTAAGGGAAACCCATATACGGTTAAATGAGCAAATTCCTTTAAAGTTACCCAAACCCCTTTAAAACTCGCAAAACGGAACTTGATTTAAACCCAAAAAGTCTTTAAAAACCCAAAAGGGTTTTGAAGGGCCCCCCAAAAATTTTGGTTTAAAGTAAAATTTAACTGTTTTATGAAAAAAAACCCCAAAAATGAAAAATTACAACCAAAACCAATAGCAACAATTAATATTAAAACTGATAAAATTTAGATAGGCCATACACATTAAGGCATATGAGCGCCGATAAATAGGGAAAAAAAGGGGGAATCAAAAAATTTTTAAATTCTAGAAAAAATAAACAAAGGGAAATTTGTTCATTTGGGGAACAAGAAACCCCAAAAGGGATTATTAATTTTAAATTTTTTAAGTCACCTAAAAAGTCTCCCTTCACCCGGCAAAGGTTCCCCCTCAACCAATTTTTCTTAAAAATTTACAGAATATATCTTTTAAAAAGAAAAACATCACAAACAAAATAAACAAAGGGAAAGATTATACGGGTAAAAAACCCCTACTAAACTAATACTTAACATCTGCTGTTTCCCTCTCAGCAAGGGCCCAAGGAAAAAGGACAACAAAGCCCAAACAAAAATCCATCCAGTCAAAGAAAGAAGCAACTTGGGAAAAAAGATTTTAAAGGGGTTTGAAAAAACGAAAGTACCTCCTGCCCCCTATGGGGGAATCAATGGACCCCCTCCATCGATGTGAGTCACTGTTGTCATTTGGGTATAATTTTTAAAATGTCTAATTG
>NW_027626618.1:0-5907 GCF_034508935.2 Berghia stephanieae
GTTTTTTTCCAACTTCAAAAATGTTTACAACCCCAAGAACCCATCTACCCCCAAAAATTTGTTGTAAAAAAATTTTTCCATTATCTACATATCCACAACTAAGAGAGGTCTTCTTTTAAATTTCCCACTGTACTCTTCGCACCAGTTTTTTTTGAGAATCCCCCTTACTATTTGCTTAGGGGGTCTATAAAATAAATTTTTCATTACATTTCAATTCCATGTTTTTATCAAAATCTGAAATTTTTATTTCACATCACGTCTTTCATTGTCGGGGATTGTTTTTTGCTATTTTAAACAATCTTTTTTTCTAATAACAAGCCCAAAAAATTTCTTTTCAAAGATGAAAGGGGGAAAATTAAAATTTTTTTAATTCACAATTTCGGGTTTTAAGAGCAGTCAATATTTTGGGCTCACATAATTTTGGCTAAAAATTTATTCAAAAAAACATAAAATTTTTTTTTTATCACAAAATTTTTTTTAAAAGAATAATTTATTCCAAGACGGGAAAAAGTTTTAAAAAGCCAATATTATTTCACAACTTTTCCATCAATTTAAAAAAAAAAATTTTCCTTATCTTTACCCCCCAGGGGGTAAGCACTTGCTTTTCCTGCCCCCATTCGTTTTGATTTTTTTCGTTTTTTGTTTTGGGAAGGGGATTGCTCTTTTGTCCGGGCCCTTCCATCCTTACTAAAGGGGAACCTAAAATTTAAAATTAATTTTTTTTGGGGAACACTTTTTTCCTTGTAAACACTCTTTGTTATTTTTTCTGTTATCTATTTTAAAACATTTATTATTCCTCTTAAAATCCTGAAAACTTTTCTGATCTAAAACAAAGTAACTAATTCTCTAGAAATCAAAATCAATTCCCATTTACCAGCCCCCCTTTATTTTTCTTTTTTTGGTCCCTTTTCTTTAACCAAAATTTTTTTCACTGATTTTTTCCCTTTTTACGGTCTGAAATTGCGAAATAATAAATGAAACGATTCCAAAAAACCCTTAAAACAAAAAACAAAAAAAAACAAAAAAAAACAAAAAAAAGAACAAATAAAATAAAAATTATTCCAAACCCCGTTAACCTTATTTTTTTAAAATTTTTTATTTTCCTTAGGTTTAGCCTAAATTGTAGACTGCAACACCTCCCCAATCTTAATCAGACCTGGGAAAAAACGAAAACCCTGTTCATTCAACTGAGTCAATACTTTTGTCTTTACAGCGAGGGTATTTTCAAATCAATACAAACCAGAAACCCCACAAGATAAACTTAACTTGGGTTTAGATTCCCCTTAGGTCACCCAAAAGATTAAACTGGGAATGGACTGGGGTTTTTTTATCTTCCAGCAGGGGATTCTTTACTTCTTTACATTCATAATCAAAAGTCAATATGTAAAAAACACATGTTATCTCGATTTTAATTTTTAGAAATAAAACCCAAAAAAAATTTCATTTTTTAAACGTGCAATACCCTAAAAACGCTCAAAGCACTTTACAAGAAATCCCACCAACACTACCCCTTAAAATAAGACAGGCTGACCCCTTTAAGGGGGATAGTACACATTTTTTTTAAAAAATAATGCTGTTAATACCTATTTATTTTACCCCAATAAGGCGAGAAAAATTTTAGTTTTGAGCCCTACCAAGGGCTTTTTTGTGACGCCACAAACTCAACTGTGGGGGGCCTATTGTCAAACAAGCTCAACTACAAAACCCTTCTCAAAAAAAAGACTAAAAATTTCAATTATTCTATATTACATTGCCAATTTTAAAAAAAAATTTGATATGCACTGATAGATCTTTTGGGGTTTTAAAAAAAACAAAAAAAATAATCATACAAAGATATTTACAAAAAAAAAATCACCCCCAAAACAAAAAAAATGCTTTTTGACTTTTTTCCCCTCACCCCGGGACTCCGCCTTATATGACTAATCACTATTCTTTTTTAAAATACCAAATTTGTCAGTTATTCTTTAAAACTACCACTTCTTTTTATCAGTAGGGACCATTTCCAAGTATCGACATTTTGGGGTCAGCAAACAGGAGTACAGAGCACCTTTGCATCTCTTTTTCTCCTTTTTCCCTCCTATTTCAATACCAAATCTTCCTGAATTTTTGAGGGATATCACTTTTGACTTTTTTGAGTACCAGTACACATTTGCCCTTGTTAATTTAAAACTCAATATTCGGTTTTTGGTTTATTTTTCTACAATACCAGGAATAGGGAAGAATAAAACAAATTTTTTATTTTTATTATTTTAAATTTTATTTTTGAAAAATTTATGTGACAGCTACTTTTGAGATACCATCCAATACTGTAAACCCACTATATTGTTTAAATACTTAAAATGCCATAAAACATTTTACCTTTGGGCACTCTCACACATTTTTAAATAACACCGGGGGAAATATTTGTTCAAAATTTTTTAATTTTATTCCCCCCGTATTAAAAGACAAAAAATTTTAAAACCTTTTTTTTCGTATCCCCCTTTTTAGGACATGAATTTTTTCCCTCACATCCCAAAGTATTCCCCAAAAGGGGGTCCTGCTGACAAAGGGGGGGAAATCAATTTATAGGCTTTTCCTTACATACACAACAAATGTCACGGGCTCCACGGGTGGGTTCCTACCCCCCAAGTGGTCGGGGACACTTACTTATCTTCTATTCCACTATACTTTTTCCCATGCTTCTGTTTTTGTTTTGGGGAGGGAATTACTTTTTTTTGCCCGGGCCCTCTATACCCTGCCTGGGGGGGAACATCAAATGTATGTTAGGGTTTTGGGAATGATTTTTTTTTTAAAATTTTTAAATCATTCTCTTTATCATTGTATTTTTTTTTTTTACATATGATTGTAAACATTTTGTTTTCCCTTAGAAACCTGGCTTGATAGTAACATTTACTAAACTCAATTTAATACATTTATTTGTGCCTTTGAATCTACATCTTTCCCCATTTAACTAATCCCCCTTTGCCCCTTTTTCTTTGGTACTTTAATGTAATTCTAAACTAGAACTTCCTATTTTCTTTTCTTTTACTGGGGGATAGACCTAAATGTTAACCTAAAACTCTTTAAAAAAAAAAACCAAAAAAAAAGCTTCCAACCAGTATTTTCTCAATAGCTTGAGGGACAAAATTGATATAAGGGGGAAAAAAATAAAAATAAAAAATAAATCTAAGTAACAAACAGATTGTCACAAGAACGAATTTTCCTATCTCTACTAGCTTGGTAAAACTCCAAAATTCAAATGTTGTTAAATCGAAATTTTATTGTTCCTTTTAAAAATTTTTTTTAAAGAAAATGAAAATAAGCATAAATTTTGGGAAAAATATATAAATCTTTTTAAATTTAGGTTAAATTGCAATCGTGCCATCAAAGAACCGCATTCACTTTGTTCTCATTCAGCATTTTTTTTGACAAAAAAACTAAAACATTCAATCATTTCTCTTTTTCGATTAAAACTGAACTTCTATTTCATTTTTTGGGCCTATTTTTTTTTGGGAATAACAAATTTGAAAGTTATAATCTTTTTTACGTCTTTCTCTTTTTTTTCTCTAAAATGGAAACCTTTGCCTTTAAGGATGCAATTCTTTTTAAAACTTTTTAAAAAAAAAACTTCACAATTTATAAGTTTAATTTGATTCTTCCCGAAAAATTTTTTGCCATCAATGGGCACCCAATTATGGCTTAATGATTTTACCAAAGAAAAAACTCTTTTCAGGCCACCCTAATCACAATAATTTTAAAACTTTTTGGGGGTCAATAAACAAAATTTTTTGGTTGGGGGTATCGGGTAATGCATGTTTTAAGGGTTTTTTTTTGTTTAAAATTTTAAAAAAAAAACAAATTTTTTTCTTATAAAAAAAGAGGAAAAAAAAAAAAAAGAAAAATAAAAAAAAGAATAGACAATGTAGAAATTTTTATTAATTAAATTTTTTATTATTTTTATTATTAAAATTTTTATTATTATTATTATTATTTTTTTATATGATTATGGATGAGAAGATAATCATGTTTCCAGGGCCTTTCAAAAACCCCTAACTTTTTGCCAAAATCCGTCAACACACCACTTTTCTGCAGCATTTCCCAAAATCCCAAAATCCAATTGATTTTAAAAACTTTAAACAAAAATATTATTGTCTCAGAATAAAAAAATTATTTTTCAAAAGCTACCACCTGTTACAACTTTTCTTTTTAAACATGAAATTTATTTTTATTTTTTTTGACTGTCATAAATTTTTCCCCTTTTGTTTTAAACTGAATTGGTTTTTTTAATATAAACTGGGCATCATACACTCACATAGTCCCTAAAACACTTAGGGGGAAAAAGAAAAATAATTAACTGAGGTTATACTTTTTTCCTTTTTTTTAAAGGGGGATACAAATTATCAAAAAAAACCCCCCCTGCCAGGCCATTTTTTCCCTCCACTATGAAAAGTCCCCATTTCAGAAAAACCATAACCTGGGAACACGGGTGATGCGATGAGATGATGAATGATATTATTATTATTATCAACATCACTCATCATCTCACTTTTCACACATCAACACACAAACATCATCTCACATCATCATCCCATCATCCATTTCCCTAATTTATTTTTTCAAAAGTTTACTCATCTTTTTTTCAACAAAACAAAAAAGTTTTTTGATTGCAACTGTTTCCTTTTTTAAAAAAAAGTTTTGTTGTCAAAAATCAAAATTTTCCCGATTTATACTTTTTAAAAAATAATCAATAATAAAAATTGGTAAACTGGGCACATGGGGATTTTCGTTGACATCGGGCGTTTGGGTTATGCTTTTCCCATATTTTTTAAAAAATCCAAAAAAAAGCATCCAATGCGGTATTAATCCCCCCCCCCCCCCCCCCCCCCCCCCCCCCCCCAAAAAAAAAAAAAAAAAAAAACAAACAAAAAAAAAAAAAACAAAACAAACAAAAAAAAAGGGAAAAAACTGGGAAAACCACATAAATCAGATTCCCGTTTTACGAAAAACTGTTTTTTCAAAGAAAAAAAAAAAGTGAAAAGCTTTTACGTTTTCCGCTATTCCAACTATTACAAAAACCAAATATCCTTAATTCCCCCATTGGACAAAACATTTCCGATACGATACACTAAACCTCAACTGCCCTCAACAGTACATCATGGAGGGTTAATGGACCCTTGAGAGCACCATCCACTTTAAAAATTTTTTTGCGGAGCAAGTTCGATTCAATCAGTGTAGTAAACAGTGTTCTGATTGTCTAAAAAAGCAATCTCATTTGGGGGTGGAAAAAAGGGGGTTTTGACTATGAATGACGATTTTTGTATTTAAATCCGGGATCAAAGCCCGATATTTTTATAAGATTCTCTAAACAGGGGTTTTTTACTAAAAAATTTTTTTGTTAATTTTTTATTTTATTACTAATAACGTATACAAAAAGTTTGGACCCAAGGGCAAATTTGCTTCCCGGGGGTTTTCGTTTATCAGGGGCGTCGTTTTCCCAATTGTACTTGGGTTAATTTTTGATTCTAAAGGGAAAATTTGATATTTTCTTTTTCACAATTTTATGCAACCCAATTTAAATTCCCCCCAGGGGGAATTGATGCTGCTAAAGTACTCCCTACATGGCAACTGATTTCCGGAGATTGATGATACAATTTCAGAGTTAATGATTTAAATTAATGAACAGAGAGACAGAGATGGGGAAGGGGGGGGGGGGGGGGGGGGGGGGGGGGGGGGGGGGGGGGAAAATCTCTACTAAAACTAGTGATGAGCAGACAAATTCCTTAAAAAAACATTTGTGTTTTTTTTTGGAAACCAAAGTCAACTTTTAGAAAAAAAAAAAATTTTACAATTAATCGTCATCAAAGAAGGAAAAGTTATTGAAAAAATTGGTACTTTAAAATTTAAAAACAAAATTCAAGGAAAATTTCT
>NW_027626619.1:0-5905 GCF_034508935.2 Berghia stephanieae
TTTTTTATTATAATTGGGTGATGGAAATCCAAACCGCACTGTTTCCAAACTCGCCTTATTTAATTACAAACAATTGACGTGCTGTTGCAATAAAGAGCAAGATAATATTTAATTATGTGTTGAAATAAATAAAAAAGTTGATGGTTACCCACTTTGTCGTTGCGTTGTTTGAAATAAAAGCACAAAAAAACAAAACAACCAACAAAAAAACAACAACAAACAAACAAACAAAAAAAGCAAAAAAAAAAAAAATAAAAAAAATAAAAACCAAAAAAAAAAACAAAAAGACAAAAGAAAAAAGGAACAAAACAAACAAAGAAAAAAAGACAAAAACCCCCCCCCCCAAAAAAAAAACAAAACAAAAACCCAAAAAAAAAACAAAACAAAAAAAAACAAAAAAAAAACAAAACAAAACAAAAGAAGAAGAACAACAACAAAAACAACAACAACAAAAAAACCCCCCAAAAAAACCCCAACCAACCCCCCCCCTTTCCAAAAAAAAAAAGACAAAAACAAAAACAAAAATAACAAATAAAAAAAAAACAAAACAAAAAAAACAAAGCCAAATCAACAAAACACATCTAATCAAAAAGATTTATAAAGTGAATTAAATGACCAGAGATGTTGAGATTCTCATTTTAAAACACCACATTTTTGTATAATAATTAATTTTTTATTTATTTATTATTTTTATTTTGGGAACATTTTTTTCTTGTTTTACCCTTTTCCCCCATTCGTAGAGTCATTCGACTTCTATTATGGATTTGTTTGGGGTCAACTCTTTTCACATATTTACCCCCGGGTGTTGAACAATGAAGATGATCTAGCTCTCTTGTTACTGTTTTTTAGGCCGCCAATTGGGTGATTAGTTCTCACTAAATTCTATCTGTTTGACTATGGACTTTTGAAATCAGTTACACATAGCTTTTCTGTTTTGGTACTTTGATCTGGTTGGTAAAATATTGAGTGTTTACTTAAACGCAAAAACATCAATACTACCGTTATCTTTTCTACGTGGCTGTCTTTCATTTTTGACGACACGGTTTTGTCCCGATAATGATTTGGGGTTTTCCCTCGGCGGTAGTCGAAAATTGGGGACGAACAAAGACCATACCACTGAATCAAGCTGCCCCCAAATTTATTCCTTTTTATCAGAAATTCTGTATCTGTAATTGGGGGAAAAATTAATGAGAGCGCTATGTGGTCTAGTGGTATGACACTCGCTTTAAGGATCGAAAGGTCCTGGTTTCGATCCCCCGCGCTCGCGCATAGTTGAGTCCTTGGAAAAGGCTCTTTATTCACATTCTCTCACCGTACTCAATGTAAAATGATACCTGGGCCCGGGAACAGCGTTTTCTTTTCCGAAAAATTGTAACATCGCCTAACAGCGTTATGTCCCGTCCTACCTGTTAAATGTTGCTGTTGACCAGGAACCCCATGTAAAGCGCTTTGAGCCCTTTAGGGATATTGCGCTAATAAAAGCTCAATTTAAATTTAATTTAATTTAGATAAAGATAAGGGAGTAAATCTGACTCATAAAACGAACCAACACAAAACAAACGAATTTCGGCCTTGGCCTTTTTCAAGTAAACACAAATACATATCCTTTCTTAAAAAAATATAGCATTTGGGGAGAACATTGTGCTTATTTGAGTCAATAAAAAAATTTGATACGGCGCACAACTCTACTGAAAGTTTTGGGAAAATTAGAAATGTATTTTTTACAGATAGATAAACAGATAACTTGATTTCCTTTATAATTTAAAGTCAGTTTGAAAGTTCGTTGAGTCAAACAAAATAATATCATAAAATATGTACCGACGAAAAATCAACAATTTTACACTGTAAAAAAGTCGTCAATTTGCGTACATCTATTTAGACATCAAGTATTATTTTTACTTCCGTTGTTTTGTTTATTTTAGCGTGATCAGTTTTGTTATGTATTTTATGTTTTGATTGCATGTATGTTTGTGTAATTTTTGGTGTGTGTGTGTATGTTTTTGTGTTGTTGTGTTGGTGGGGTATACATGTTGTGGTGTGTGTGTGTTGTTGGCATTTTTCAGCAAATCGTGCATTCATAGTGATATTATTCACTTGATCACATGAAGTATTTCAGTCGCCATTTTGATTCTTTTTTACTATTAGGGTTAGCTCGAGAGGTTAGTCATAATTTTTTAATAAAGGTGCTAGGTGTTTGTTTTCCATAAGTTAAATAAAGGGGAACATTCCGAAAGCTGCTACATCCCCCCGTATTCTTTAAATTTGTATTTTCACCGTTGATATTTTGTCAGGCATTTATTTATCAGTTTGTCATTATATAGAAGTATTTGAAAACTCTAGAACAAACCTTGATAGATTTGTGAAAGTTTAACATTTCCTTATCTGACCATTGTTTTGATTTTCGGCCGCCAGTGATTTGGTTTAAGTATTGAAAGTAGTGCAAAGCATCCAGAGTTGTTTTTTTTCTATTAGGGTTACTTTGGGGGTTAGTCATAAGTGTAATTAAAGGGGCTAGGTGTTTGTTTTTCCATAAGTTAAGTAAAGGGAGACATTCCAAAGCTTCTTCATCCCCAGTATTCTTTAAATTTGTATTTACACCTTTGACTTTTGTCAGTACGGTGGTAGAACAGCACTTCAACGTTTCAAAATTCCAATTCCAATAACGGATAACAGCACCTGTAGCATCAGTCGCCAATCAGATACAGCTAAGTTACTGAAGATATTCTTTTCTAATTATGGATGAAGCACCAATGAGGGACAGGCGTGTGTTTGAATGTGTGAGCGGGACATTTTGTGACATAAACAGGCAGTTCAAAAACCTTTTGGGCAAGGGGGTTGTACTTGGATGGGATTTTCGGCAAATTCTACCTGTTGTTAACAAAGGAAGTGAAGCCGATATATTAAGTGTCACACTTAACAAGTCAATTTTTTGGGAATTTTTTTCACCCTTTTTCACATGAACAAAACATTAGGGGTTTCTGAGACAATAACTGTTTTGCAAATTGGCTTTCTCCGCATCGGAAATGGTACAGGGGCCGGTTTCAGCGAAATAGAAAAATTTTCTGTTAAATTACCTACAGCCTATGCCTTCCTGAAAAAAGACCCAAATGCTTGATAAATGCTGTATACAATGATTTGAATCTGAACTTTGCGGATGACTATCATCAAGAGAGCAATTTGACTACAACTCATGAAAAAATTTTACCAAATAAATGCAGGCCCCTTCTGTCCAGGTTGACCTCATCAACTGAACAAAAATTTTCCCCCAGTGCTGATTCCATTCAAAGTGACTCTGACATCAACTTATACCCGATGGGAATTCTGGGAAAGAACTACACCTCCCGGACTTCCTCCACATGCATTACATTTGAAACCAACACTCTCAGTCATGCTGCTTAGAAATGTAAATCCTAAACAGGCCTCCGAAATGGCACCCTTTTTTGTTAATAATTAAATTAGGTTCAAAGTATTAGAACCCCAAGATAATTCCCGGGTAGTAGAGCGGCAACTAGTTTTTTATTCCCTAGAATCAATCTGACGACATAAACGGATTGAGGCTTACCTTTATTCTAAATAGAAGAACAGTTCCTGTAAAATGTCATATGCAATGAAAATTTAAAACAAGTCTCCAGGGCAACATTAGCAAGGGGGAATTTTCTTACCCCAACAGGTATCAACACACGGACAACTGTATTTTGCTGTGTCAGGGGTCAAGCTATAGTGGCTTACACTTCATGTTGGGGCCACACAGAAGATGGTCACTCAAGCCTTTGTTATTGAAAATTTTGGGCCCAATTTTGGGGAAACGGAGTATGCAAGATATAAAGTCCTTAGAAAAAAAAAAAAAAAATAAACAAAAAAAAAAAAAAAAAAAAAAAACAAAACAACAAAAAAAAAAAAAAAAAAAAAAAACAAACAAAAAAACAAACAAAACAAAAAAAAGACAAAAAAAAATACAAATAAAAACCAAAGCGAACAAAAAAAAAAAAGACCAAACAAAAAAAGATATCACAAAAAAAAAAAAAAAAACCCCAATAAAAAAAACAAGCAAAAAAAAAAAAAAAAAAAAAACAAACCAAAAAAAAAAAAAAAAAAAAAAAGAACAAAACAAAAAAAAAACAAAAAAAAACCCAAAAAAAAAAAAAACAAAAAAAACCCCCAAAAAAAAAAATTAAAAAAAAAAATTTTAAAAAAAAAAAGGGGAAAAAAAAAGCAAAAAAAAGAACTAAACTTATAACAAACTTCCCCATTTATTCAACCCCCATATTGTTTTTGTATCCCGCTACGTGCACACACACACACATTGTACTAACCCCAAATTTAAATTGCCCCCCCCGGGGAAAAAAATAACTTAAATAAAAAACTAAAAGATCTCTGAGAATCAACTTAACCTGGCTAATATATTTTGGTTTCTGAAAGTGATTATATGGGCTGAATTTGATAATTTTTTCGGATTTTGTATAATTTTTTCATTTTTTCCCTTTGTAAAGCATGGTTTTCGTAAGTTGAACCCTAAACATTAAAATTTCTATCCGAAAGGGCCTATAGGAAAAATCTTTTATCATTTGGTTTAAAAGGGGGAAAAAATTCAAAATCAAAAAAAAACCCAAAAAAAGGATTCTTTTAATCAATTCAAAGAAAAAAAGAATATTTTAAAAAAAAAAAAAAAAAAAGGAAAATCGCTTGGGAACTTTTTTTTAAAGTTGCGACTTTTACTTCAAAATAATTTTAAAAAGTGCCAAAACAATAAAGAATAAAAATTTTTTTTTGGGGGCGGGGGGGGGTTTGAACCTGGGGACCCCTTTTTTTGGGGGGACCAAATCCGCCCGGCATAGAGCGTGGCCTACCGTGGACTATCCCGAAAACCCAAAAAATTCGTTTCAAAAACCCCAAAATCATTTCTAAAAACCCCCCTTTTCACCCCTTCTTAGAACGCCGATTCTTTACCATCATCCGAATAATTTTTGGGCCACATTAAGCTTAATACCAATATTTCCCCATCACCAAAAAAAAGCAAAAAAAACATTGGGGACATTGAGTATGCTCCGGGGAAGGGGGGAATTTTTAATTCAGAAAAGTATGGGGGCAGCACTTTTTTTGGGAACAACAAATTTGAAGTGGGGGTAAAAAGTGCCAAAGACAATAAGAAAAAAAAATTTTTTTTTGGGGGCGGTGGGGGGGTTTTAACCTGCGACCTTTTTGGGACACCCAAACCCCCCTCAGGGGAAGCGTGGGTCTACCGTTGGCTTTTCCCCGAAAAACCCCAAAAAAATTCTTTTAAAAACCCCAAAGGGCAAATTTTTAGATCCCTCCCACCCACTTCTTTAATCGCCGAATTTGTTTTACCACCCCTCGCGAATAATTTTGACCAGCCGTTTTAAACTTAATAGCCAAAATTCCTCATCCAAACATATAACTAGAAACGAAATTTAAAAAAACTTTTATATCCCGGTGGGTGAATTTTTAATTCAAAAAGTGAGTGGAAAGGGACTTATGTTGGTAAAAACAAGATAAAAAAAAGGGTTTAAAAATGCCAGAAGACAATAGAGAATAAAAATTTTTTTTTTTTTCCCCCGGTGGGGGGGTTTTGAACCGCACCTTATTGGTACGACAACTCCGCCTGGCAAAAGGGGGGGGCGGGCTTTTAAAACCCCCTTGGGGCTATCCACGAACACAGGGTTTTTAAACCCCCCACCGCCGCGAAAAAAAAAAAAAAAACCCAAAATTTTTTTTCTGGGACTTTTTCTAAACCCCTTCATATCTTGTTGTTACCAAAAAATAATGCCCGCTCCACTCACTTTTCTGAATTAAAAATTCACCCCCTACACCCGAGCAAACCAATGTCTCAATCCTTTCTATGTTATATTTTTTTGATTAAAAAATTGGGGGTTAAAACTTTAAATGC
>NW_027626620.1:0-2500 GCF_034508935.2 Berghia stephanieae
AGGGACTATGTGGTCTTGTGGTACGACACTCGTTTTCGGATCGGAAGGTCCTTGGTTCGAGTGTCGCTCTGTGCATCCTTGAGTCCTTGGAAAAGGCTCTTTACTCACATTCTCTCACTGTACTCGGGTGTAAAATGAGTACCTGGCCATTAACAGCGTTGTATCTGTCCGGGGAAAAAAATGTAATATCGCATAACAAGCGTCGTGTCTTGTTCTACATTTTACAAGTTGCCGTTGGTCAGGAACCCTTTGCAAAGCGCTTTGCGCACGTTTAGTGGATATTGCGCTATATAAAAGCTCAAGTTTAAAAAAAGGAGTCCCAAACCATCAACAACTATCAACACTCAGCATCTGTCTGTCCGTAGCCATCGTTAACATAATATAGCCTGACACTGACACTAGAACCCTCTAGGATTTCTAGTTTGATTTCATCTTTTAGGTTTGTGTAGCGTCTAGTGAGTTGTTTGTGGTGTTCAAGGAAACAGGTGCTCCCATTGGTTGAACTATTGAATACAACTCACCATTTGTTTTCTTATGAGGTCAAAGACTTATCTTTTGACGTCCTCCACGATTGCCACGGTCTGCCTCGAGAGGCAATGGAGTTTATGTACCTTTCTTGGGCGTCTTCTCCGTAAACTAAAGGCCTGATACCGTAGCAGTCGTTATCTTCTAGCCTGACACTGACCAAAATATGATGTCAGAAGACAAGTCTTTGGCCGCTAAAGAAAACAGCAATTTCGAAGTTTTATTTTCATGCTTTAATGTGTGGACTTCAAAATTAATTTATAATAATTTACACTACGACCTGCTTGTGTATGGAGATAAAGATAAAGGGAGTAAATCTGACTCATGAATGAACGACACAAAACAAACGACGTTTCGGCCCTTGGTCTTTTTCAAGTAAACACAGAATACATGTATATTTATATTAGATTGTCATAAATAGGCGAAAATTTGTAAATGTGTGTGTGTGTGCGCGCGCGCGCGCGTGTGTGTGTGTGTGTGCAATGGTAGGGAGAGAGAGACAATGAGATGAAAAGCTATATAAATATATATATATATATATATATATATATATATATATATATATATATATATATATATATATATATATATTGTTTATTGAAGAATACTAGACAGCAATAGTGTTATTAGTGGTCCCCTAGCTCCGCTGTTAGGATATTGAAAAACAATCAATAAATAAATAAATTTAAAAAAAAAAAAAAAAAGAGAGAGAGAGAGAGAGAGAGAGAGAGAGAGAGAGAGAGAGAGAGAGAGAGAGAGAGAGAGAGAGACAGACAGACAGACACGAATAGAGAGAGGGAATGAAAATGGGAGAACGGGAGTGGAAGGATGCATTGCAAAGTTATATTTAAAATAGAGGAGAGGGATAAATTAAATTTTATATATATATATATATATATATATATATATATATATATATATATATATATATATATATATATATATATATATAATATAATTTTAAAAAACCAAAACGAACTATATTATTCTAAAATAAAGAAAGAAAACTTAGCTTGAAATTCCTCATCGAATCACTTTGGTTGGAATTGGTGTAAACAATCTTGTCGTCAAGACAAATATTATATGAATATAATAGAAGTATTTAGTAACTACAATTTGGTGCTGATCAAAATTGAATATAGAAGCAGAGATGCGAATGCTGATTAAAAAAATAAAAAAATAAATAAATAAAATGAGGATGATGATGATGATGATAATAATGATAACAATAATAATAATAAGAACAATAATAATAATAAAAATAATAATAATAATGATAATATCAGTAATAACAATAATAATAATAATAATAAATAATAATAATAATAATAATAATAATAATAATAATAATAATAATAATAATATAATAATAATAATAATAATAATAATAATAATAATAATAATAATAATAATAATAATAATAATAATAATAATAATAATAATAATAGAATGAAAATCTAATCCTGTAAATAAATTAAATGATCAATTGGCCAAAATACATATAGAAATAAAAATAAAAATAAAAAGACTTAAAAGCCCAATACACTCATTAAAATAGCTGACACTACTGGGCCGTTGCCTCTGGTAAAGGGTCATCGCACGGGCCACAAGCCTCATCATTAGAGAAGTATATTTGGCATGTATGTGTAAAAATAATAGAATAAGAAAGAAACAAAATAATAATGATGAAATAATGAGGAAATAAATAAATAAATGGATCAATTAAAAAATAATATAATAAAATAATTAATTAATTAATTAATTAATATTTAAATAAATAAATGAACTAATGATGGAATGGAGGAACCCAATGAAAAGATATATTATATTAATATATATTTTTAAAAATATGAATATTTTTTTTTTAATTGCCATATAAAGGTAAGGATGGGATTTCCTTCCTGTAATATGGGTGATGAGTCGGTTCCCTATGCGGAGAAGTTAAGAGTGTACATAACAAGGCAAAGGCCAGGGC
>NW_027626621.1:0-5905 GCF_034508935.2 Berghia stephanieae
TTAATTCCCGGGTGCTATTAAGTATTTGTGACCCCATAGCTTGATTTTTGCTACCCAAAACACCAAACATTCACTACCAAAAAATTGTCTAAGGAAAAATTTTAAAATTTAAAAATATTTTTATATATTTTTTTGGGTTTTTTTTTTTTAACCTTGACCGAATTTTTGTTAATGATACTTGGCCCGGCTAAGAAACTCAAATTTGCCGGAAATAAGCCCAAACAAAATTTAACTTTTTTTTTTGTCTGGTTTTAATACAGTATAGTGAGAATTACTCACAAACGGGGTGGAAAACACAATAAAAAGAGGGGTGACGTCAATTTTCATTTTTTTATAGAATTTAGTGAAAGACTTGTAAAATGGTGGTAAAAAAATAAAAAATACCTAGTGACGTCAATTCGTCCTATCTATAACCATCAAGAGGGGAGTAAATGATTTCAGAAGATCCCGGGGCCTAAAGGGAAAATAGTCAACATGTAGCCCTTGGGAATGTAATTTTTTTAGTATGAGGAAAAAGTAGAAAATTCTCTACATTTTTCGTTTTATTCATGAAAAATATTGAACGTTAGGAGTTTCATTGTTGGCTTTGTTTTATGGTATGACACTGTATTCGGATCGAAAGGCAGGGGTTTCAAATCGCTCTGTGCGGCGCATAGTTGAGCCCTTTGGGAAAATGCTCTTATTCACTCTCTTCTTCCCCGGTTAAAATGAGTACCTTATCCTTAACGGCGTTTCTCTACCGGAAAATAGGGAATATGCTTAACAGGCTATGTCTTGTCCTACATTAATTTTTCTGTTAAAGCACTTTGAACATTTGGGGAAAAATGTGCTATATAAAACCCTTCTTTTTTTGATGGGTATTTTTTTTAATTTGATAGACAATAGGGGAGAAAAGGGGGTTTTTATAAAAAACTAAAAGTTTTCATCACATTTTTAAGTTTATAGTGCCCTTAATAAAAAAAATAAAATTTTTTAAGTCAAATTTTAATTAAAAATTTTGTGAAAAGTATACAGAAATTTTAAAAATACCATATATTATTTTGAAAATATCTCAAAAGTCTTAAACGTCATTTTTTGGATATTTCAAAAGTAAATTCCCGGACTGTGAACCTTTCATTTTAACTTTCTCCAAATTGACATTTTTTGGATTTTTCCCCCGAAACACAAAAATTTAATTAAAAAAAAAAAAAAAATTTTCAGTCAAATTTAAATTTTCCGCTATAAATAATATTTTGTGCAGCAAAAAAAAAAAAAAAAAAAAGTTTTTCAAAAAAAAGCATGGCCTTTCAAATTTATACTATTTTTTTTCAAATTTGTACTGTAAAATTTCATCTAATGAGAAAAATGTTGGCTGTACAGGAAAATATGACGATTTTTGAAAATTGTAAGGAAAAGGTAAAAACAACTCCAAATATAATTTTTTAAACTAATAGTTTTTTGTAATAAGATCAGAAGGGGCAATTTTTCAAAGTTTTTCAAATTGGAAAGTGCTATTTTATTCGTATGTTTTTGGGCACCCCCATGTTGTCATTTTTTAGAGGTGAAGTGTGTGGATATAACTATTCCTTTTTTTGGTATTATTTTTTCGTTTTTTTTAGAAAATATTTTAAACCCTTTTTTTGCCGCTTTTGATAATTTTTCCTGTTTTTTTTATGTCCTCTTGCCCCAAAACATGAACCCAGTTTTTTTTCGACTGTTCCACAGTTTTTCTGTTGTGATGGTTGTTGTTCCCTTCGTCAAATTTAACTTAAATTTTTTTTTTTCGAGGACCCCTTTGGGTTATTAATTTTTTAAAGTTGGTCAATGAAATATTTTCGTCTACTTATATTAATTTTTTTGGGGGGGGGGGGGAGGAGTTTTTTTAAGTAGTTTCAGAAGAGTAGGCCTTGACGTGCTTCTTTAAGCGTGTTCCAAAAAAAATATAAACAATACGGCCAAACCGTACCCTTGGGGGGTCCGTTGTCGGGGAAGATTGCGTTTTTGTTACTTTGGTGTGTTTGGAAAAAACTGGAAGTTGGATTCGTTTTTTTTTATTTTTGGGAAAAATGAAGGGGGTTATCCTTATCGGGGAAACACCGCCCTGTCCAAACCCGTAATTTATGCCTCATTGTTTGACACTTTGTTTTTCTTTTTGTTGCCCCAAAAAAGTAAAAAAGTTAATAGGAAAATTTAAGTTTCCTAATAAATAAAATCAAAGTTGTACCAAAAATGTATTGAAACAATAATTTTCAAATACTTAAAACCAGATGGGGGCCGTTTGGAACATCCGGAAAGAGACCTAAAAAAACATGGGAGATAAAGCTATGGCATTTCCTTCTCAGTTTGGGCCCTAAACACCAAAAAACGCACAATCACCTCATTCCAATAAAAATCAACAACGATCTCAAAATTAACTTCCCTTAAACAACAACAAAGCCTCAACAACTCGGGCATGCCTAAAACAGCGGGAAAAGGGCGTTTTGGAACTCCCTCCCAACCAATTGTAAACAAACCTTTTTCGAGGGAGACTTTAAAAATTCCCCCCCTGCTTTCCTCTAAAACCCTGTTACTAAAAAATCGGATACAATCTTCCCTAAGTTTTGGTCGTAATGGAAGAAAAGAAGAAAAAGAAAAAAAGAAAGAAGAAAAAAGAAAAAGAAGAAAAAAAAATTTTTTTTTCCCTTTTCTAGAAATCTGAAGCCCGCTGGGGTTTGCAAAGTGTCGCGTACTAGCGAAAAAACTTTAAGTAAAAAAGATTATTTATATTAATCTTTAATGTCACTTTGGAACACTATTTTGAGAACCAAAGTCTTTTCCAATAGGAGGATGACATACATATGGAAAAGGGCTCTCGAAAAGGGTCAGGATAAATAAAAAAAGGTTTTTAAAAAAATTTTAAGGAAAAAAAAAAACAACAAAAAAAGGGGAGAGGGGATTTATGGTAAAGGAGAAAGGAAACCCCGGGTTTTAAACCCTTTTCATCGGCTTTTTTTTCTTTTTTTTTTTCCCTCCCTCTTCTTTTTTTTCCCCCCTCTTCCTTTTCCCATTTCCCCCTCCCCCTCAGCACGACAATCGTATTTTTTTTGACAGAGACAACGCTTTTAATTTGACCAAAAACTCATCTTACACCTGAATGCGGGAAAAAAAATGTATAAGGCCTTTAAAAAAAAACAAATGCGTTTCTTCGGCGGGACTCAAACCCCCAGGGTCTTTGGGTCCAAAGGCGGGCATAGCACGGGCCAAAAAGCTGCAAAATGGAATGTCAAATTTTTGGTTAAAGTAAAAAATTCTCGAAATTATCAAAGAAAAAGGGCTTAGTGAGCAGACTTGGTTAAGAAAAAAATAAAAAAGGGGTTAAAAACAAAACAGTGCCAAACAAAGCAGAAGGAAAATAAAAGAAAAATCATCACCAAAAGCCAGATTCCCCGGGGAAAACAGACTATTTTTTCGATTGAATTTATGATAAAAAATAAATTTCCCCTTTATTCCCCCCTGGGGGAAATTTTTGCCCTGGGTCTATTCCAAGTAAAGATGGAATAACCCGGGCGTGCCCAGGCACGCCGAAAATTGAGCAAAGGGCGAGGTGACTTGCTCAAGGCCAAAAGCGCGGGGGGGTGATAAACTCGGTCCTTGGGTCACATGTTTTATCTCTTTCACATCATCATCATCATAACAATCATCATCTCAACATCATCATCATATCATCATCATTTTTAAATTTTATTTTTAAAATTTTATTATTTTATTATTATAGAAATTTGATATAGCGTAATATCCTAAAATTGCTCAAAGTGCTTTACAATAGTTTTTTTTAGATCAACATGTTCATCATCGCAAAAAAATCCTAATTGTCACAGCTATCTGTTTGTTTAAAATTCCATTAAAAACACGATAAGCAGAATGAAAAAAATTGGTTTTTAGATGCCGTTGAAGATGTAGACTTTCACATTTTCGGGGTTTTTGGTGGTAAAAAATTCCATACGATGGGGGGCTGAAAAAAAGAAAACCCCCCTCAGCAAAATTTGTTTGGGATGCTTTTTCCATTAGAAAGAACTGCCCGGATGCGATTCAGTTGGGTTTTATTCCCCAAAGGCATTAAGGGATTCAGGTGATGTTGGGAAGGGAATTGTAAGCAAAAAATGTTTCCTACCACTTGGGTGTTAAAAATAAAAAAAAATGAATGATTTAAAACTGAATTTTTTGATTGGCTAAAAAAAAAATAAAAAAAATTTTGATAGTATTGACTAGGGACTCAAATTTTAATAAAGACAAACTGCAACAAAAAAGAAACCTTGGTTCAGCCTTTTTTACTCTGCTGGTTTAGGCCCGGATACGATACAAAATCTTGTTCTCTTTTGGAACCCGCAAAAAAAGACTAGAATTCATTGATTTTGTGTGCCGGCCCAAAAAAACGTTTGCAAACTGTCAAAACAGACCGCAAAAGATTTAAAAATCAATGCCCCTACAAAAATAATTCTAAAATCTCCTTGGTGACTAGTTAGGAAAAGGATTGTTTGAAACCGAAATTGTTAAAAATGGATAAAAATTTAATTCCCAGTGTACTATCAATTTTTTCAAATGAATTTCATGGGGAACTGGGTTTGTTTATTTATGCATTTAGGATTAAATCCAAAAAGGTGATGAAGACTTTTTAAATGTCCCAAGAACCCAAATTACCCCTAATAATGATTTTTTGTAGTGCCCCCCCCCCCCCCACCCCCACCTCTTGTGAAATGCGCTCGCCCGATTTAAAACAATTTAGGGTAGTCATTTTAAAAAAACCCTTTAAGAAAGACGAACTTTTTTTCCAGAGGGGTGAATACTTTCGTTTACAGAATTGTATAAGTCTAAATTTAATTTAAGTTTATCTTACCGTTTTGATCTTAAGTTTACCTGGCAATTTAAAAATGTTTTGTTATTTATTATTTTTTTTTTTTTGTAATTTTAAAATTTAAATGTCTTTCGTTTAGAAAAAGTTATTAATGTTTGTGAGTGATATTGGTGTGTGTGTGTGTGTTGTGTGGTGTGTGTATGTTCTTTTTATGAATATATCTGTTGCGGTTTTTTGTGCTTGTGTTTGGGGTTTTTTTCTTTATGTATTTTCCCAAAAAATTTTCAAAGAATGAAAAATTTTTATAAAATTAATATTTCAAAAGGGCCCCTAGCCTTAAAAGGAATTTTACCTATTTTAATAATTTTTTTATTTTTATTTTTAAATTTTTTTAAATTTATTTTTTTTATTAAAAATTATTAATTTTTTTATTATTTTTTTTTTTTTTTATTATTATTAATTTTTTTTAAATTTTTTTATTTTTTTAAAATTTTTAAATTAATAATAAATTTTTTATTATTATTATTTATTTATTATTTTTTTATTATTATTAATATATTATTTTAATTTTATTATTAATATTTTATTGTTATTATTTTATTAATTTTTATTAAGGGGCAGAACTATTTTGTTTGGGTGTTTTGAAGTTTTATGGTTAAAAGTCTGGGAAAAATTTTTTTTAAAAAGCAAAAATTTTTTTAGGCCAAAAAAAATATTTTTAAAAATAAATCAAAAAAATTTTCCACAATATTAACCATCCCCAAAAACTTTTTTTTCACCAAAAAACCCTTATAAAACTCCCCCAAACCACCCATACCTTTTTTACTCCCAACTATTTGTTTTTAATATTTTTCTTATACCCATAAAAATTTTCTCATTTTTTAACTATATATCCACCCATTTTTTTCCTCCTACCCTTTCGCCTTCTCTCTCTCTTTTTCCTTTCCCTCCCTTCTTCCCTCTTTTTTTTACCTTTTTTTTTTTTTTTTCCATCCCCCACCATTAATTCTCTCCCCAACCACAAAAACCCTTCCCCCTCCCCAAAAAAAAAACCCAAACAAAAAAACCCAAAACCAACAAACCCAAAAACCCTTT
>NW_027626622.1:0-45838 GCF_034508935.2 Berghia stephanieae
ACAAAAAAAAAATTTTTTTTTTTAAATTTGGTTTTAAAAAAAAAAAATTTTTTTTTTTTTTTTTTTTTTTTTTTTTTTTTTTTTTTTTTTTTTTTTTTTTTTTTTTTTTTTTTTTTTTTTTTTTTTTTTTTTTTTTTTTTTTTTTTTTTTTTTTTTTTTTTTTTTTTTTTTTTTTTTTTTTTTTTTTTTTTTTTTTTTTTTTTTTTTTTTTTTTTTTTTTTTTTTTTTTTTTTTTTTTTTTTTTTTTTTTTTTTTTTTTTTTTTTTTTTTTTTTTTTTTTTTTTTTTTTTTTTTTTTTTTTTTTTTTTTTTTTTTTTTTTTTTTTTTTTTTTTTTTTTTTTTTTTTTTTTTTTTTTTTTTTTTTTGGAAAAGGGTTTAAAGATTAAAATTTTTTATTTAAAATTTTTAAACCAAAATTTTAAAAAAGAAATTTTTTAAAAAGGGGAATTAAGGGGGAAAAATTTTTCAAAAGAAATTTTTAAAAAAAATTTAAAACAAAAAAATTTAAAACACAAATAAAAATACCAATACAATAACAAATTAAAAAAATTAAAAAAAAAATCAAAAATACAATAAAATTAAATTTAAATAAAAATAAACCTAGGATTAATACGGTCCGAAATCCATTTTCTTTAATAAAATTAAAACATGTTTGAAACTAGTTTATTTTTATCTTTTGAATTAGAATTAAAAATATAAACATTTATTAAAAACCCAAAAAACCCAAAAAAAAACTTTTAATGTTACAATAAATTAATTTTTTTAGAAATATTTATATAATTTATATATTAACCTAAACATTTTTTTTTTTTTTTGTTTTTTTTTTTGTGTTTTTTTTTCTTTTCAAAATTTTCCAAAATATAGGAAAATTTACACAAATTTCGTAAAAATTTTATTGGGAAAAATGCAAATGAGTTTTAAATTGTTTTCCCTTTTCCCTGGTTTCTTTCAGGGAATTTTTCTGTATTTGAAATATATGTTTTTGGATATCAATTTTAAATTTTTATATTGGGGATAAAATAAATTAATTAGGTTATGAAATTTAAGTTAAACAAAATCCTTAATTAAACTGATTTATTTTAATTTTTCAATATAATCCCTAATTTTTTTATGGCAATTTTTTAATGTTTTAAAAATTTATTTACGATCCGCACTTTTTGATTTAATAATTTTTATTAGTTTTATTTTTTTTTAAAAATAGAAAAATGGTTAATGTAACCCGGTTCATTTAAAGATCAGCATTTAAAAAAACCGAAAATTTTAAAATTAAAATCCCAACCTTTTCCTTTACTTAAAAATTGCCCAAATTTGCCAAAAACCAATTTTTTAAAAAATTAAAAAAGGCAGCAAAAACATTCTTATAACCAATTTTAACACAGCCTTATTTTTAAAGGTTTTGGTTTCCCTTAAACATTAACCCCAATTTTTTATGCTTACCCCCTTTTGGGATAGTTAAAATGGCCTTAAAATATTTGCAACCCCCTTAAGTTACCTCGTTTCACCGTTTGGGTTTTCATCTTGATGGATTTTTCCCCAAAATCGGTTGTACTTAACAACCCAAGACAATTTAATTTTGTTGAGATGAGAGGTGTATGATTTTTGGTTTTAATAATGGTGTTTAAAGACTTAAATTTTTACAATGTGTCAAAGGGAAATTGGGGGGAAAAGAAATAAAGATTAAAGGGGTTTCATTTTTATAAATAATTAAAAAACCCTTAACATTTTCCCCCGGAAAATTATTACCATGGAAAACTAAATATACAAACTCCTCTAATTTACAGCAATTTTAAATAAAACCCAAACTTATTTTTCTCTTTTTTTTTTAATCCAATTTTTTAGGAAATTTTAAAATTTTCCAATTTTGGATTGGAAAGGGTTTTTCCTAAAGGGATTTTTGTTTGGGAAAGTTGTGAATTATTTGGAAAATGTTTCTTTATTTTTGAAAAAAAAAAAAATAAGTTTTGAAAGACAAAAATCTATTTAAAAATAAACCTAATAAATATTAAAACCAGAAACAAAAAACCAAGGGGAAAAATAATAAATTTAAAAAATGGGAAAAAAAATTTTAACCCTACCTATTCTTTTTTAATTTAAAAATTTTATAAAACAACCATCCACCCGAAAGGATTAAAATGCAAATGCAATTTTTATTGGGGATAAAAATAAGATTTTACATTTAAAATTTAAAAAATTTTAAAATTAATTTTCTGTTAAAATTTATTATTTTTTTTTCTATCCCGGGCCCAAAATTAAATTTTTCATTCTAATGAAAGGTAGAACTGGCCCTTTGAAAATTTTGGAGTCGGGGCCAGTGTTGGGAAAGGCTTTTCCTATTTAGGTGTAAAGTCCTGCCTCAAAATTGGTACCAATTTTTTTTCTTCCGTTTTTAAAATTTTTTTTTTTAAAGGGGGAAATTGAATTGTTTAAAGTGCTTTAAAATTGTTGGTGTTTTGTTTTGTGTTGTGTTTTTTTTAAAAAAGGTTTTTTTATTAAAAACAAAGGTAATAACTATTATAAAAAACATATTAAAAATTAAAAAAAGTTTAAAAGAAAAAAAAAAAAAAAAAAAAAAAAAAAAAAAAAAAAAAAAAAAAAAAAAAAAAAAAAAAAAAAAAAAAAAAAAAAAAAAAAAAAAAAAAAAAAAAAAAAAAAAAAAAAAAAAAAAAAAAAAAAAAAAAAAAAAAAAAAAAAAAAAAAAAAAAAAAAAAAAAAAAAAAAAAAAAAAAAAAAAAAAAAAAAAAAAAAAAAAAAAAAAAAAAAAAAAAAAAAAAAAAAAAAAAAAAAAAAAAAAAAAAAAAAAAAAAAAAAAAAAAAAAAAAAAAAAAAAAAAAAAAAAAAAAAAAAAAAAAAAAAAAAAAAAAATTTTTAAACCCCCAATTTAAAAAAATTTGGTTTATAAAAAACAAAAATTAAAAAAATTTAAAAAAAAAAATTTCCCGACTTTTGGGTTAAAACTTTTTCAAAAAAAAAAAAAAAACAAAAAAAAAATTTTTAGTAAAGCCAAAAAAAAAAAGGCTTTTTTATGGGTTGTTCTTGGAGGGGGGGGAAAAGTTAAAAAGTTTAATTTTTTTTTTTAAAAGGAAAAAATTTAAAAAATAAAAAATTTTTAGAAAACAAATAATAAGGGATTTAAAAAAATTTGGGGTGTTTTTAAAAAATATTAAAAATTTTCTTTGCTTTTTCCCCTCTTTTCTTTCAATTTTAATTCCCCCTTTAATTTCCATTTAAAAAATTTGAATTTTAAAAAACCAAAAAAAACCCGACCCAAATTCTAAAACTTTCCCCAAATTTTTTAAATTTCCCCAAAAAATCAAAATTTTAAAAAAACAACGAAGGGGCCCCCGGGGTTGAAACCAAAAAAAAACGGGGAAAAAAACCCCCCTCTTTAGTTTTCAATTTTTTGGAGACAAATTTCATATTTTTATATGTTTAAATAAAAAATAAAACAAACAAAAAAAAACCCCAAAAAAAATTCCCCTTGGAAAGCCGTTTAAAAAAAAAAATTAATAAAACTATTTAAAAGGGCTTGATTTCCCGAATAGGTGGCCAATTTTTTGTTTCTTAAAAATTTTTAAAAAAATTTGAAAAACCCGAAATAGGTGGTAACCCAAAAAAGGAGGGTAAAAAAAAGAGGAAAAAAAAAAAATTAAAAGAAAAGGAATTGGGTTTCACACTTTTAAAAACGCGGGAAAAAAAACAAATGGACAGCCCCGTAAAAAGGAAGGTTTTCCCAAAAAAAATAAAAGGTTTTGGAAAGCGAATTTTTGGGGGCCAGATGAAAAAAAAAAAAAAGAAAAAAATTTTGGAGGGCCCCCTTTTACAGGAAAAAATTTGTTTTTACTTTTTTACTAAAAGTATTAAATTTTTTAAAAATTTTTCCCCCCTTTTTGGGGGCCCGACAAGTTGACCCAAAAAAAATTTAAAAAAAAAAAAAGCCTTTTTAAAAAAAAAGTGAAAAAACTGACCATTGGAACCCAAAAAGAAAAAAAAAACAAAAAAATCCCAAAATTTTTTTTTCCCTTTTAATTTTAAAAAATTTTTTTAAAAAAATATTCAAATTTATAAAAAATTTTTTTTTTTAAAATTTTAAATTTTAACTTTAAAGGGGCGGGGGAAATTTTCCTTTTTAAAAGAAAAACCCCAAAAAAGGGGTTTTTGACAATTTTCCGGGTTTCATAAATTTTTGCTGCTTTTTTTCCATTTAATCAAAGGAAAAACACCGAAATGGGCGTGCTAAATCGCCCCCTTGAAAAATTTTTGCGAAGGGCTTTTTGTCGCCCGTTTTAAATTCTTCATTTTGGGGAAAACCCTAAAGACCGCAGGTTTCAGGTTGTTAAACAAGGAGACGGGAGGCGGTAAATTCTTTTTAAAACCTTGAGGTCTGTTTTTTATCGGATAAAAATAAAACATCGAAATATGTTAAGTATGAAGAACAACAACTTTTTTAAAATGAATTTTTTTGTTTTTGGGGAATAATCAACAAAAAATGTGATCAAAGAATTGTTTTTAAAGGGATGGGAAATCAAAATTTCAACAGGTTATTACATAAATCCTATAAAGCCATAAATTACCGCGAAAAAATTTCAAGTTTTGTGTCCAAAAGAGACTTAAAGGTGAACCAAAAGACAAATTTAATTAAAGGAAACCCCTTGGAATCCTACATCAAAACCCAATTTTTTTTCCCCTTTTCCCCCTTTGTTTTCCCTTTTTCTTGGATTTTTAAATTTGTAATTCGAACTTTTTTAAAAAAATTTTTTCCCCTTTTTACCGGCGCTGATAAAAACCAAAAGGTGCTGCAAGCGCCAAAAAAACCCTTTTTAAAAAAAAAACAAAAAAAAAAAGCAAACTGAAAAAAAACCGGAAATTTTTTTTGGACTTTTAACTCGTATCAGGTGTATAAAAAAGACAAAATTATCAAAACATATAAATTCCCCAAAATGATACCCCCAAAAAATTATGGTTTGGAAAAATTTTTAAAATTTGGGGCCCATTTTTTAACCCCAAATACCTTCCCAAACCCCTTTTCCAGGGGCCCAATGTTTTTTGGCACAAAAAATTTCAGTATGAAAAATTCATGACAAGGACGTTTTCCCTTTCCCAATAGAAAAGGGCCTTATTTTTTTGTTTATAAAGAGAAGAAAATTTCCGCCAAAAAAAAAAACCTTTTCAACCCGGGAAACTTCTTTATATCTTCTATCATTTTCAAAAAAAATTCCCTTTTTTTTAGAGAGTACACATAGCTGTCATAATTGAAAGTTATAAAAGCATTGGACTAAAAACACAAACCCGGGGGGCACACCATTTTAAAAACATTCTAAGTCGACATTTCACCTTTTTAAAAACAACCCTTTATTCCATTGATAACAAATTTTTAAACCAATTAATAAATTTTTCCCGTTAATCTGTTTTTTTTCCGTTTTTTTTAAATTACTTTTAAAAGGGGTTTCGTGTAAAAATTTTGAAAGTCAAGAAAACCCATCTATGCTTTTTGCCATCATAAAACATTTCAAAAAAAAAATTCTTACTTTTTTAATTATTGGGGTTACTTATTCAATTTTAATTTGGGCAAAAACTCCAAAGCCCTATGATCATTAAGAACAGGCCCAGACCCACTTTTAAATTATAGTTTTCCAGAGCCTTACTTAACAACCACTTTTAAACTAATTGGTCTATAATTTTCCAGCAAACCTATAAATTTCCTTTTTTTAAAAAAAAAAGCGTAACTTTTTTGAAAATTTTAATCTTCAGGAATCATTTTTTAAAAAAAAGCCATTAGAAACAACAAAACGGGGGATAGGGTTTTTTTTGTTTAAAATTTCCTTTTTAAAAACCCCCTAGGTTTTGTTATTTTTAAATTAAAACAGCTTTTTTTTTTCGAAAATTTACATTTTCCAAAAACGTTACATCTGACAAGGACCCGTTTCATGAACGCGGACCAGCGCTTAGTCTCTGATTTTAAGTAAAGGGCCCTTAAAAAAAAATCAGATTTCATGTAAGCGACTAAGCAACCCCCAAATACAGAATCACGGAAACCTTGGGCCCAAGTTTTAGAAAAATTTACTCATGGGGCCGGACTTCAAGTTGAGCCCTGAATTTATTTAACTAAAACCCCTCATAGCGCCCAAAACAAGAAAAACAGTTATTTTTAGATTGAAGAGCTTTTGATCCGAAGGAAAATACCGGTTACAATGACAAGGCCTTTTACTTTTGACACTGGCTAAAAAAACTATGAATAATGCAGATCTTGGAAAGAAACAATTTTTTTTGGTAAAAAAAAAAAACAAAGGGAAAATCAAAAGGGCTGGCGATTTTGCAAAGGAAGGGAAACCGAATTGGGAAGGTTTGCTCAAAAAAACACTTTTAAAAACTTCCCTCCATTTTGGCAAAAGGGGACAAGAAATATTTACTAACAAGTAAAAAAACAAATTTTGCCTCTTCCAAAAAAAGGGCCAAGGTATACAAAAGCCCTTTTGACCAAAAGCGCACTCACTACAACAAACAAAATTTGGCTACCACTTTACCTCTTCTCTTTTTCCGTTTTTAAAAATTTCTTATCGCTGAATATCCCCCGTAGGAAAAGGTGGGTCTTTTTTTGTTTTTTTAGTTTTTTGTTTTGTTTCTTTTTTCCTGTTTGTTACGGGAAAATTTTTTTGTTTTAATTTTGGATGTTATACAGATTTCTAGCAATATTTAAAAATGGGCCAAAATGTGGTTTTTCTTTTAAAACAATGGCAATTAAAATAAAAAAAATTTATTAAATTGTAAATGAGGAAACCAAAGGGCAGGGGGAAATTTTTAGGTTAAGCAAATTTTTTTTCCCGTTTTTGAAATTTAAAAATTTGAACCAAATCCGGGGCAGAATTTGTAAAAATTTGGTTTTAAAGCAATTTCCTGCAGGAAAACCAAAAAAAATTTACCTTTGGGAACCGATTTGTCCAAAGACCCTCCAAGGGGTCTTTAATGTCCCCCAAAAAATTCCCCCCTACAAAAAAAAGCCCCCTCCCCCCCGCTCCAGCAGAAAAACAACAACCGGAGTACTTCCCCAAAAAACCCACAAAATTAAATTTTTTTTGAAGACTTTTAACCGAGAAACACCTCTTTAAAAAAAATTTCGACTCCAAACAAACCAAAATTTCTTACATCAAAATGTAAAGAAAACTTTTATGTTTTTCATGACGGAGAACACAGTGAAGCTATTTGGGCTGTTATTGGAAAATAATAAATCCACAAAGTGTTCCCCCTTACTAGTCACTTTTTAAAAATGGACTAAATGTTTCATTTGGAAAGATATAAACCCAACAATGGCCTTCTTCCTAAAACCCAAATTTCATGGAGGCTATTGATTGCGCCCTCAATTATGACCCTCCTTTAGATGGCCTGCTCGACAAGGCATTTATGGTCCTTCACAGTCTACTAAATCAATGGACGTGAACAAGTAAAAAGTTTCTTTTAATACAAGGAAAGTTTCCAGCTTTTAAGACGGAAAGAATATTTAACAAATGATTACTGCTTCGCTTTTGAAATAATTCCCAAATGCACAGTTACGAGCAATTAAGAGAAGTTCTTGTGTTGCCAAGTAAAACAAAACTGCAAGCAATAGTTTTGACGATTTGGATCATGTTTTTCGAAAACTTTAAAAATTTAAAGACAAACAAAGGTATCATTTTTGCTTGTGGATGAAGTAAAAATCTGTCCGCCCTCTTTCTTTTTCTGCTGGCGTTCTGAGTGTATGGCTTTGAATAACCCAAATAAAGAAAGCAACATCAATGCTGTGTGTAATGCCCCAAATGCCTTCATGGAGGTCCAAACATCATGGTGTCGGTGAATCCTGTTCATAAGTTGACTGCGAAATACCAATTTGATGTCGTTTAAAAAAAGCTGCAGCTGCTGTGGAAAAAAACGGGTGCACTGTCATTGGGGTCCATAACAGATAATCATAAATAAACCAACAGTATTTTTAAATTGTTTTCAAGAATTACAGATTATCAAGCCCAGACATCCCTTGGTAGAAGACAGAGTTTGGTTTTTACTCTTCGACACTGTTCATATTAAAAATGTAAAAAATGTATGAGAAGCAACAATTGTTGTCGGTTGATGGGAAGAAGGTTGGATGTTTCGATGAAAGTTAAAAATTTGTATGACTCGGAGAGTCTGATATATTAGAGAAAGAACATACATACCAACTCAACAGTACACCAAACGCATCCAGCTACAGAATGTTTAAATCAAGTATTCAATGACAAAGTTGTTGCTGCACTCCGTTTGAAAGATGCTGCTGAAACCGCTGACTTTATTGAAATGGTATTGGAGTGTGGAAAGCCCTGGATGTGTGCAGGAAAGACAAGACTTGAGACAAGAGATCCGTTTTAGTCAAGTGCAGCAACAAAGTTCAAAAACCTGCTTGTGGTTTTCTAAACGTTTCCAAAGTGGCACCTCTGGACAAGGAGCATGTCGACAGAAATGCTTGACTCATGACACACACAAGGCTCTCCTTCAAAACTACCCAGGGAATTATTGCTGTTTTTTCAGTATCTTTTGATGAAGGAATTACTATGTCCGCTCCGAGATATTCAAAGCGATAGGATGAAGAATTTTCTGGTTTGACCCCGGTAAATTTTAAAAAAAAAACCCCCCCCTTTTTTTTTTTTTTTGGGGTTTTTTTTAAAAAAATTTTAAAATTTTTTGGAAGGAAAAAAAAGGGGGAAAAGGGGGGGCCGGGAAGGGGTTTTTGCCCCAAAAAAAATTTGATTTTTCTTTTTCCCAAAAAAGGGGGAAAAGGGGGGGCCCTTAAAGGAAACCCCAAAAATTTTTTTTTAAAAAAAAATTTTTTTTTAAAAAAAAAAAATTTTTTTTAAAAAAACAAATAAATTTTTGGGGTTTTTTAAAAAAACAACCCCCCTTTTTTTTTAATTTTTTAAAAAAAATTTTTGGGGGAAAAAAAAAAAGGGGGTTTTAAAATTTTTTAAAAAAAAACCCGGGGCCAAAAAAAAAAAATTTTTTTAAAAAAAAAAATTTTTTTTAAAAACCCCCAAAAAAAAAAATTTTTTTTAAAAAAAAAAAAGTTTCCCAAAATTTTTAAAAAACCCAAAAAAATTTAAAAAAAATTTTTTTTGGGGGGGGGGGGAAAAAAAAATTTTTAAAAAAATTTTGCAACCCCCAAAAAATTAAAAAAGGGGTTTTTGTTTAAAGGGAAAAATTGGGAAAAAAAATTTTTAAAAAAAAAATTTTTTGGGGAAAAATTTTAAACCCTTTTTTGGGGGGGCCCCTTTTTTTTTTGGGTTTTTTTTTTAAAAAAAAAAGGGGGGAAAAGGGGGTTTTTTTTAAAAAAAAAAATTTTAAAGAAAAGGGGGGTTTTTTTTTTTTGGGGTTTTTTTTTTGGCCCTTTTTTGGTTTGGGAAAAAAAAAAAACCCCCCTTTTTTTTTAAAAAAAAAATTTTTTAAAAATTTAAAAATTTTTAAAATTTTTTTTTTAAAAAAAACCCCAAAAAAACCTTTTAATTTAAAAAAAATTTTGGGGGGGAAAAAAAATTTTTTAAAAAAAATTTTTTTTTGGGGGGTTTTTTAAAAACCCCTTTTTTCCCCCAAAATTTTTTTTTTTTTGGGGTTTTTGGGGCCTTTTTAAAATTTTGGCCCCCCCAAAAAAAGGGGAAAAAAGTTTAAAAAAAATTAAAATAAAATTTTAAAAAAAAGGGGGGAAAAAAAAAAAAATTTTTTTTTTCCGGGCTTTCCCCCTTTTTGTCAAAAACCCCAAAAACCCCTTTACCCCCCCAAAAAGGGGTTTTTAAAATTTTTTAAATTTAAAAGGGTTTTAAAAAAATTTTTGGGAAAAAAAAAATTTTTTTTTTAAAAAATTTTTTAAAAAAGGTTTTTAAAAATTTTTTTTTTTTAAAAAAATACCCCAAAAAACCCTTTTTTTTTTTGAAAAAAAAATTTTTAAACTTTTAAATTTTTTTTAAAAAAAAAAAAAAAAAACCCCTTTTAAATTTTTTTTTTTTAAAAACCCCCTTTTTTTGGGGAAAATTTTTTAAAAACCCCCCCTTAAAACCCCCCCCCTTTTCCTTTTTTTTTTTCCCCCCCCCCAAAAAGGAAGGGGTTTTGGGGGGGGTTTTTTTAAAAATTTTTTTAAAAAAAAATTTTTTGGGGGGTTTTTTTTTTTTAAAAAGGGGGTTTTTTTGGGGGGGGTTTTTTGGGGGGAAAAAGGGGAAAAAAAAAAAAAAAAGGGGGGGGGTTAAAAAAAAGGGGGGTTTTTTTTTTAAAAGGGGGGAAAACCCTGATAAAATAGTCTTTAATCACACTGATACGAGTACAGTCCAACACTTTTCCCGTTTTCCTTTCGTTAGCTTGTTTTTGTGTGTTTTTTTTAAGGGTTTTAACGGCGCTTGCAGCACATTTAGGTTATATCAGCGCCGGTAAAAAGGAAGAAAATTGTATAGTAAAAAGTTCTAGAATTACAATTAAAGCATCCAAGAAAAGGTAAGACAAAGGGGAACTGGGAACAAATAGGGATCAGATGTAGATTCCAAGAGCATACCATCAATGTACTTATCTGAGATCACCTATAAGTCTCATCTGGACACAAGCTTGAAATATCTCAGCGTACTTTATGGGCTTTATAGGATTTACTGTACTAACGTGTTCAAATATTGATTTCTATCCGATAATCACAAGTACTTTGATCACATTTTAGTTGATATTCCGCAAAGCAAAAGTTCATTTTAAAATGTTGTTTGTTCTATCATACTTAACATATTTCGATGTTGATTTCTATCCGATAACAACAGACCTCAAGTTTGAAATGAATTCTACCGACCTCACAGTCTCCTTGTTTAACAACCTGAAACCTGCGGCCCTTTAGCGATTTCAAAATGAAGAATAAAGCAGACGACAAGAAGCCCATCGCAAGCTTTATTCAGAGGGACGATTCAGCACGCCCATTTCAGGAAGTTATCGCTTTGATGTCCACTGGAAAAATGCAGCATAATCATGACCAGGAAGTTGTCAATGCCGAGTGGTATCTGTGTGGGATACCTATGGAAGATGATATGTTTAGTGAGAAAAATATTAATTGGTATAGCTTTGATGATAGCGATAGTTGTGAATCAAGTGATGGTGGCGATGATGATGCTGCAAAAAATGAAAAGAAGAAGCTATGAAAGAACGAGAGAGAGTGTTTAATGAAAAGAAAACGCGTCACTTGTTGTTTACAATCGGTTTGAGTGGGACAGGCGAGGCGCCGGTCGGGTAGATTGTGACAAAGATTTTGTATTCTGGATTGAGGTGGTTGTCGTGGATGGTGGTTTTATAATAACTGTAATGAGTGTAGTTTCACAGTTTCTTAGTGTGTTGAGGAAACGATGAAAGGAAAGCTATCAAACGTAATGGAGCTGTGAATTAAGTTCGATACTAGGATGGAAAGATTCAAGAATGATAGAGAGAGAAGAGAGAGAGAGAGAGAGAGAGAGAGAGAGAGAGAGAGAGAAGAGAAGAGAGAATCAGATATTATTCTCACTCAGCCCCAGCCCTCTATCCTAATTATTGCTGGGCCCTCCCTAGAGATTTTTGTAAAAATATTAAACAAAGTTAATACAACAGCTTAAAAAAAAAGAAAAAAATCCAAAGGGCTTTGGAACGTTTCGGACCCAAAACCCCTTTTTTCAGCAAAAACCCAAAAAACATTAAACAGATTGAAGATCGGGTTTTAAATTTTTTTAGTAATGAAATTTTAAAGTTTCATTGTTTTTTTTTTTTTTTTTTTTTTTTTTTTTTTTTGTTTTTTTTTTTTTTTTTTTTGTTGGCTAAAAGGGGTTATAGCCCCCGACACTTTCCTTTTTGGTATTTTTTTTTTGTTTTTTAAAGCCCTTTAAAATTTTTTTTTTTATTTTTTACTTTCCCACGCTTCTACATTTATATCGTTAAAAATTTTTAAAAATTTTTTAAAAAAATTTAAATTTTAAAAAAATTTTCTCAATTTTTTAAATAAAAAAAATTTGATTTCATTCAACCCCAAAATTAATACGGGGGGCGATCTGCACGCATACACGGGATGAACTTTTTTATATTGAATTACGAACTTTAAGGGGGGAACCCTTTTTTCTTTTTTTCCCACCCCCACTTTTTTTTTCCCCTTTTTTCACTCAAAATAAACACCAACTAAAAAACCCAACTGTTTAAAAATTTTACATTTACCACGTTTTAATTGGTGACCCCAACAGGGAACGTTTTTTTTCACCCAAAAAAACCTTTTTATTAACTTAAAAAAAAGTAAAAATTTGGGGAATTAGGGGCATTTACTGTTAAAAATACCCCTTTTTTCCACAACCCAGGGGCCCAAAGGGTTTCCCGCAAGCCGAGAAAAATTTTGGGGGGGGGTTTTTGCGAATACTCGCAAAGAAACAAAATATTATCTTTGTTGCCACTCACACAGACACAGCAAACCCGAAATGCAACCCCCACCCACCTCCTCAAAAAACCAAAAACATTTATTAAAAACTTTTACTTTGGGCCTTTACAAAAAAGGGGAAAAAGAAAAGCCCCCCCTTTTTTAAATTTTTAAAAGGGGGAGGGGACAACAAACCGTCGGCTGATGGACAAAATGCTTTTCCCCCTTTAACCCCCCAAAACCGGTTTCCTATTTTTTCAATTTTTTTTCAAAAACTCCCCCACTACATCCGCGACCTCTTGGGAAAAAAAAGTTTTTAAAAAAAATCCAAAATTTTTTCCCAAGACAGACAGTTTTTTTCTCCCCATCAAAACATTTGAAAAAGACCCAGCCCGAAAAAAATACAAAGAAAAACCCCCCAAAAAAAACCCCAACTCACTCTGGGTATCAAGGGAAAAAAGGGGAAAAATAAAAAAACCTGCCCCCCTTGTCCCAAAAAATTTGGGCCCCCAAAAAAGAAGGGAAACGGACGGGTAAAACCCTTTAAAATCCGAGCGTTTCCCTGGAGTAAAAACAACTTTTCGTACAATAACATTCGGGGTCACCTTTTTTTTTTTTGTCCCTGCACAATTTCCCCCGTCCCACGACCTGGGGGGACAAAAAATTTTTCCCCCCTCCACCCCACCATTTAACCCCAAAGGGGAAAAACTTTAAAAAATTGGGGTCGGAAAAGGTCATTAAAAACAACGACCGTTTACCAACGCGTTTATCATTGCAAAATTAAACATCCTCTTCTCCCCGGGCCACCCTTTAAGGGCTCAAACTTTTTTGGGGGGTTTACGAAAGGGGCCGTCTCCGAACAACTTTTTTTTTTCATCCCCCATGTTTTAGTCCAAACGATTTAAAAAACAGGAATTTTCCAAATTGGGGAAAAAAGCAATCCATTTCGAAGAAAACCCAACGAATTTCCAGAGCTGCACAACCAACATTCTCCAGGGGGAAATCAAACATGCATACCCAAACTATCCAAAAACCCCCGGGGGGCCCCCCTTCGCCAAGCCCCCACGACTTACAAACCCAAGGGAAACTACCCCAGCCAAAAGGGAAATTTTTGAAAGGGGAAAAAATGGGGGATTGTTGGGGAAAACGGGGGAGCCCCCGGGGGGCACCCCCTAAAACTGGGCCCCCAAACAAAGGCATTTTGGGGCCCCTGTGGGGAAATTCGGGGCCCCCAAACAAAAAAACCCAGATCGTTACCCAAACCCCATTCCCCGATTTCCCCCGGGCCCAAATTTTGGGGAAAAATCTACTTTTCAAAGATAATCGCCCCCCGGGGGTTTCCAAAAAATTTTCCCCCCATTTCCCCACGAAGGGCCCAAAAAATGCTGCATTACCCCTTTTGGGGCTTTTTTAATTTCCCTGGGGGCCCTTTTTGGGGTTTAAAAAATTCAGGGCCCAACCCCTTTTAACCCGGGGGGGTACACTCTTCCCAATTAAAACTGGGGACTTTTTTCCTTTTAACACATCCTTTTTCCAGCCAAAATAAAAAAACACAAATTTTACCTCAAAGCAGTTTTTTAAACGCCCCACGTTTTTGGCCTTTAAAAAAACCCTGGAAAATGTGCTTTTTTGAAAAACCCCCAAAAATTTTCTTGGGGCATCGGTTACAAATCAAAACAATCCCCCACCCAAAAAAGGGGATAAATTTTTGATTTTTTCCAAAAAACCCACAACGTAAAAGGCCTGCAAAATTTCTAAGGAAAATTTAAATTTTTATCACCGGGGTTTATTCCCCACGGGCAGAATTATTACACCCCCTCACCAATCGTAACCCTGAAACCCCCCCCCCAAATTTTTTTTAAAATGTTTGGACGAAAAAAAAAAAACCTTTGGGGACAGCAAAACAACTCGCTCAAACACCCCTGTTTTGGGTCACCCAAATAAAACACTTATTCCCTGTCAACAGATCCCCCCTGGCTGGGGGGCAGTGTTTCCCAAAAATTTGGAGGGTAAAAGGAACCGGGGTTTTTCACCCCCAAAAAAAAGACCCCCAAAAAAAATTTAAAACAACACAAGAACCCCTTTTCCTACTTTACCCTTTCCGGGAATTTTTTTTTTTTCCCCCTCCTAAAAAAAAAAAATTCACTCCCAAAACCGCAAAACCCACTCGCCGATCAATAAAAAAAAATGCCCTTTTGGGGCCCCCCCAAAAAACCAACAACGACATTTTGCTTTCATTTCTAAATTTTCACCACGAACATCGCCACATATCCAAACCCGAATACAGTAGCTGATTGCTTCTAAAGCACGTAGCGTTCCCCCGGGAAAACTCCCTCCCCGGGGCAAAGGACCAAAGGGACGGGGAAAACCCAAAAACCCCCTACCCCCCCGCCACCCAAGCCCCAAGTCCCTACCAATCAAAAAAGGGACCTATATTTAAATGAAATACAGCGACAGAAAACCCCCCCAAATTTTCCCAAAAAATTTCGAAAACGTTTTTTGACATCATACAAAACCTTTCCACCCGGGGAAAGGGAATAAAAACAAGGACTATACAAAAAAATTTTTGGGGGCCCAAACAAAAGACAGATAAATAAATGGACAAGGGGGGTTTTTACCTTGCCAAGATAAAAGGTGCAAAACACTTCAAAGCCCCCCCTTGAAAATTTTAAAATTTCCCCCTAAATTTTTTTAGTCCATTCAGTCGTTTTAAACGCCCTTTCCCCAAAACTGAGGGGGATACTCTTTTTTTCCCAAAATTTATAATGGGGAACACCCTTCCCCAAAATTTTACCTTTCTACACGGGGAAAACTGCGCAAAAAGCTCTACCCCCTTTTTAAAAACCCAGGTTTGGGAAACCTCTTAACATCACACAACCCGGCCACAATTTATTTCCCTCTCTTTTTACAGAATTCGCTCCCCTTTGGGCCTCCCCATTTTTTAAAAAGCAAAACTCCAAAAACCCAATGGGGGGATTAAATTCCATGGCTTGAAAAGCCCTAAAACCTCGCCAAAACCCCAAAAATTTGTAGCAACTCCAAAAGGGTTTTCGGGGGCCGCCCAAAATTTTTAAAAAGACTCGGCGGTCGTTTCAAACCTTTTGGTAACCCCTCCCGCCCCGGGGGTTTGTCTCGGAAACCACCCCCCATGGTGGCCCGCAAAATTCCCGGGAAAAAAAAGGGAAAAAAAAACCTTCATAAACCCATCAACTCACCCACACCCAAACCACGGAAATCCAGCCTTTTTTTCCCCCTCGTCAAACCCCAAGGGGCCCAAATATGGGGTTTTCTACGGGACGCCCACGGGCCCTCGTCCCCCCTTTTAAAAAGGGCCCCTTTTTGGGGCACGAAAAAACCAAAGCTTTTTTCCCCCTCCGTGGGGGGGAGACACGAGCTTACCATCGATCGTCTAAAACCTGTTTCATTTTGACCGACAAAACCACCCCCTTTTTTGACCCCCGTTGGGGTTAACGACCTCCAAACCCAACCTTGAAAGGGAACCAGAAGTCGTCCCCCCCCAAAAACCCCAACCAAACCAATACGAAAATTACGGGGGCCCTGGAGCCCCCACGGACGCCCAAATCCCGGGAAAAAACCCGGTGTATGTCTGTGCGGGGGGGGGGTTGGTGTGGCGATCACCCGCATCGACATACCTAAAAAAAACTCTTTTTATGTTTTTTAAAAACGTAACGTTTAATGTGGTTTTTTTTTCTCTTTGTCTTACTCCCTTTTTTTTTCCCCATTTTTCACTTTCACTCGAAAATAAACAGCACAAAAAGAGTAACTACTGTTTTTAAAATTTTTCATTTTACCACGCTACAATCCCCGTGAAAAATTTCTTTTTAAAAAAGATTTTTCCCGGGAAACCCCTTTTTAAAAACCCCCTTAAAAAAAGTTTTGGCCAGAAAAAAGGTCCTTAAAAAACGAACGACTTAATTGCCCCCCCAAAAATTGGAAAAAAAAATCTCAAACCGGGGGGGGGCCTCGTGATTTTCCTGTATTTTGGGGGGAAACAAAATTTTCTGGCCAAATTTTTGCATAAGTGTTTTCCCCGGGGTTTTCTTGCCAAAAACTTATAATTAAATCCCCTTTTTTTTCCGAGCCGGCATTTAAAAGGGGTTTAAACGTGCGTATTTTAAATTTTTTTAAATTTTTAAATTTTAAAATATACTAATGAGAGAAAAAATTCCACAGCAAAAATTTATCATGCCTCTTTAAAGGGGGGGGGCTATGTGGTTCAAGGTTAGGAAAAACCCCGGGTTTGGATGGGGGGGGGCCCCGATTCGAGCCCCCGGGGCCCCTATTTTTTGGGGGGAAGGGAAAAAGGGGCCCTTTTCCACATTTCCCTCCCCTTTCTCGGATGAAAAAAGAATCCCCCGGCTTTAAAAAGCATTGTCTCTGTCGGAAAAAAAAAACTTTTAATATCGCCGGGGTCATTTTCTTTCTACGTGTTACATGTTGCGGTTGGTCGGGGGCCCCTTTTAAGGCTTTGGTACATTAAGGGGTTTTTGCTCTATATAAAAGCTCAGGGTTTTTTTTTTGTTTTTTTTTTTTAAAAAAAAAAAATTGGAAAACCCCGCCCCTTTCTTTCGGGAAAAAAATTTTTGGGTTTCCCTGAAAAAAATTTAGCCAAGTTTTAAAAAAAAAGAGTCTGTTTAGAGAGAACTGTGGTTTCATTTTAACCTAAAAAAAATTTTAAAATTTTTTAAAAAATGCCCCTTTCATAATGTTTTTTTTTGAAAATTTTAAAAATTGGGGAAAAGGGGTAAACATTACGGAGAGCTTGTTTACTTTGTCGTTTTTTTTTTTTTTTAAATTTTTTGCCTAAAAATTAAAAGTATAATAATTTAAATTTTGGGGAAAAAGGGTTATAATGATCTAATATTTTTCTATTTATTCTTTTTCTTACTTGCATAAGCCCCATGTACTATGAAAAAATCTACTATATTTGATATTGCCCCTGATAATGAACTGATTATTGTCCCCTATAGATAGTTTTTCGTTTTGGGTAAGAAGCTCAAAAACATTGCCCCCCGGAAGTACAAGGGGGCCAACACACAAACCCTGTTAAAAACCCCCAACTTTTTATAGTCTTTTGGTTTAAAAAAGTTTAGTGAGAAAAAAATCACAAACGCGGGGTGGCAAAAACAATAACAAAGGCCCCAAGTGACGTCCAAACTTCGAACTTTTTTTTGTTAGGGGTTTTTGTGGTTTTAAAGGGGGGGGGTTCATTCTTTTAAAAAATTTTAAAATCAAAAGAATTTTAAAAGTGACGAGTCGTTAAACGACGAGTCGCTTGACCGACCCAAACTGGCGCCAAAAAGGGGGAAAAATTTTGCCGCAGGAGAAAACAAATCGTGGTTTATTACTAGTTGAAAAACCTTTGGGGAAAAATTTGTTTCCCCTTTTTCTAAAAAAAAAAACTCACTAGACGCTGCACAAAAACCCTAAAAAAAAACGTCAAATTGTAAGCAAAGATAAAAATAAGTAACTATCACTTGGCCTTCAAGTATAAATTTTATATATCTATTCGTAGCTATATATGGATAAAATGTTATCAGGAAAAATAATTAAACTACAGACTATTTATATTTCCTAATACAAGTTTTATTTCTTCGATAAATACGTCTCTAAAATGGTAGACTTTAAAATCGGATCTCGTACATTATACTATATGAAGATACGTTATATTTGTATATTATGATTATTTGTATATTATGATTCTATATTTGTATATTATGATCTATTTTTTATATATGATTCTATATTTGTATATTATGATTCTATATTTGTATATTATGATTCTATATTTGTATATTATGATTCTATATTTGTATATTATGATTCTTTATTTGTATATTATGATTCTTTATTTGTATATTATGATTCATATTGTATATTATGATTAATTGTACATTATGATTCTATATTTGTATATTATGATTCTATATGTGTATATTATGATTCTATATTTGTATATTATGATTCTATATTTGTATATTATGATTCTATATTTTTTATATTATGATAATTAACAGGTTATATTGGGTTTATGAAATTGGTTTAATCAGAATTATACGGATGCTGGTCATGGTAAATAAAAGATAAAAGTCAGTGTAGACCAAGAGAAGGTTGGACAAGCATCTAATATTTTTTTCCCATAGCCGTTGGAAGAAACTACTTAAAATGTCGCTGACTCTTTGTTACGACTCGGAGCAATAATAGTCGACTTTTTTTTCTAAATTCAATTTCGTCATGCAAGAGGTGCGACCACATCCATCTTTAACAAAAAGCCTTACACTAGAACCCTCTAGGACTTACAATTTGACGTCATTTTATGGTTTGTGCAGCGTCTAGTGAGTTGTTAGTTGAGCTCAAGGAAACAAAGGATTCCATTGGTTCAACTAGTGACTACAACTCACGATTTGTTTTCTCCTGCGGCAAAAGACTTGTCTTTTGGCGCCAGTTTGTGGTCAGTGTCAAGCGACTCGTCGTTAACGACTCGTCACGTGCAATTCTTTTGATTTTAAGAATGTTTAGAATGAACCTCGTCTTCAAAACTCACACAACCCTAACAATAGATAGTTCGAAGATGACGTCACTTAGGCCTTTGTTATTGTTTTTGCCATCCGCGTTTGTGAGTTGTTCTCACTAAACTGTATTAACCAGACTATAAAAGTTCATGGTTACACAGGGTTTGTGTGTTGGTCCGTTGTACTTCCGGGTGGCAATGTTATGAGCTTCTTAGCCAAGCGCATACTATCTATATGCACAATAATCAGTTCATTATCATGGTCAATATCAAATATTATGTAGATTATTCATAGTACATAGGACTTATAGCAAGTAAGAAATAAGAATAAATAGAAATATATTAGATCATTATAATCCTTTTCCAACATTTAAATTATTATACATAAATATAGGCAAATATTAAAAAAGAAAAAAACACAGACACTAGTAAACAAGCTCTCCGTAATGTTTATCCAGTATGACTATTTTAAATATCAAACAAGTCATTATGAAAAGACATATTAATATTATATTTTTGAGTAAAACTGAACCACAGTTCTCTCTAAACAGACTCTGCTTTCTTAGCTTGGTCTAAAGTTTCTTGCATGGAACCAAATTACAGAAAGCAAGTCGTGTTGCCAATTTTTATTTAAAAAAAAACAACAAAAAAAAACCCTGAGCTTTTATATAGAGCAATATCCACTTAATGTACTCAAAGCGCTTTACAAGGGGTCCCTGACCAACAGCAACATGTAACACGTAGAACGAGACATGACGCCTGGCGATATTACAGTTTTTTTCCGACAGAGACAATGCTGTTAACGCCTAGGTATTCATTTTACATCCGAGTATGGTGAGAGAATGTGAGTAAAGAGCCTTTTCCATTGACACAACTATGCGCCGAGCGAGGCTCGAACTCAGGACCTCCCGATCCGAAAGCGAGTGTCATACCACTTGACCACATAGCCGCACCATAATGAGGCATGATCAATTTAGCTGTGGAAGCTTTTCTCTCATTAGTATATTTATAACTTAATTTAAAGAATAATATACGCACGATTAACCATTTAACTGCCGTGCTCTGGAAAACACGTATTTAATTATAAGTTTGGCCAGAAAACACCAGAAGACACTTATGCAAAACTTTGGCCAGAATACTCGTCCTTCATATATACATGTAGATCACGAGGCCCCGTCCAGGTTTGAGAGTTTTTGCCAAGATGAGGGACAATTAAGTCGTTCGATGTTTGAAGGACACGTTTTCTGGCCAAAACGTTGTTTAAGTGCCTTTCCAGAGTACGGGAAACTACTTTTTAAAAAGAAATGATCACATGGTATTGTAGCGTGGTAAATGATAAATTGAACACAGTAGTTACTCAGAGTTCGTGCTGTTTATTTTCGAGTGAAAGTGAAAGTGAAAGTAGAAGTGAGTAAGACAAAGAGAAAGATACCACATTACAACGTTACGTAATTCACATATAAAAGAGTTCATCAGTGTATGTCGATGCGATGATCGCCACACAACTCCCCCCAGCACAGACATACACTGTCGTCCAGGTATTTGGGACGTCTCGTGCAACGTCCAGCCCGCGTAATTGTCGTATCTGGTATTGGTTGGTTTGGGGCTTGGACGACTTCTGGTTCGTTCTCACTGGTTGGGTTTGGAGGTCGTCAACGCCTACGGTGGTCGGAAACAGGCACTGGTGTTGTCAGGTCAACATGAGCAGGTTTCAGACGATCGATAGATACATGCTCGTGTCGTCCACCCACGTCGACGAGAAATGTCTTTGAGTTTTTTTCGATGACCTGAAAGGGTCCCGTGTAAGGACGACCGAGCGGTCCACAGTGGGCGTCGTTCCGTAGAAACACATATTTGGCCTTGGTTAGACGATGAGGTACAAACGAGCTGGATTTGCCGTGTTGAGATGCTGGGTGATTGTTGTATGGAGCTTTATTGAAGGTTTCTGTTCTCTTTTGTGCCAGGAATGTGTGCGCCGACCATGGGGAGGTGGTTTCCGAGACAAATTCCCCGGGAACGGTGAGTGGTTCACCATAAACGAGCTCTGCAACTGACACGCCGATGTCTTCTTTGGGAACTGTTCGGAGACCAAGCAAAACCCATGGCAGTTCGTCTAGCCAGTTTGGGTTTGTAAGGCGAGCTTTCAGGGATGTTTTCAATGTCCGATGGAACCTTTCAATCATCCCATTGGATTGTGGATGATATGCTGTCGTTCTATGGATGCGAGCGCCAAGGTGGAGCGATACTTCTGTCCAAAGAGAGGAAGTAAATTGTGGTCCGCGGTCTGATGTGATGTCTAGAGGTGTTCCAAACCTGGAGATCCAACCATGGACTAGAGCATTTGCGCAGTCTTTCGCTGTAGTACTCCGTAAAGGTACAATTTCAGGCCAACGGGTGTTCCGATCTATAATTGTGAAGAGATGAGTATACCCGTCAGATGGAGGCAAAGGGCCGACTAAATCGACATGAATGTGACTAAAACGTTTAGCGGGAACTTCAAATGTCTCAAGTGGGGCTTTGACATGTGTGTGCACCTTTGATCTCTGGCAAGGTAAACACTCGCTTGTCCATTTATTTATCTGTCTTCTCATGTCGGGCCATACAAATTTGTCGGCTATCAGCCTCCTTGTTGTATTCCTTCCGGGATGAGAAAGGTTATGTATGATGTCAAAAACAGATTTTCTGAAATTTTCGGGAACAATCGGGCGGGGTTTTCCTGTCGCTGTATCGCATTTAAGTATAGGTCCGTCTTCTGTGATTGGCATAGGGACTATGTTGAGGCTTGGGTAGGCGGTATGGTAGGGAGTTTGGTTTTCCTCGTCCATTTGGTCCTTTGCCATGGCAGCGTAGTCTATTCCGAGGGTAACGCTACTGATCCCAGCTCTAGACAGACAATCAGCTACTGTATTCGACTTTCCGGATATGTGGCGAATGTTCGTGGTGAATTGAGAAATGAAAGCAAGCTGTCGTTGTTGTCGGGCTGTCCAAGGATCAGTTGCCTTTGCCATTGCATCGGCGAGTGGTTTGTGATCGGTATAGGCAGTGAACTTTCTGCCTTCCAGGAGGAAACGGAAATGTCGGATGGCTAAATGTAAGGCAAGGAGTTCTCTGTCGTACGTGCTATATTTTTGCTCTGGTGGTCTTAGTTGGCGGCTGAAAAAACCTAGCGGTTGCCATTTACCGTCCACAAATTGTTGAAACACTGCCCCCACAGCCAGGTCGGACGCATCTGTTGACAGGGCAATAAGTGCTTCTACTTCGGGATGAGCCAACATGGTGATTTGAGCGAGTGCTGTTTTGCTGTCTTCGAAGGCTTTTGTCATTTCTTCAGTCCAAACCAGTTTATGAATTGGTTTCATGGCCTTCATCGATTGGTAGAGGGGGTGTAATAATTCTGCCGCGTGGGGAATGAACCGGTGATAGAAATTTATCATTCCTAGAAATTCTTGCAGGCCTTTTACAGTTGTCGGTTTTGGAAAATCGGTAATTGCATCCACTTTGTCTGGGTGGGGGATTGTTCCAGATTTCGTAACCCGATGTCCAAGAAAATCTATGGTGGTTACACCAAAGACACATTTCTCCAGGCGTATTACAAGGCCGAAATCGCTGAGTCGTTTAAGAACTGCTTTGAGGTGAAGTTTGTGTTCTTTTTCATTTTGGCTGGCTACAAGGATGTCGTCTAAATAGGCAAACGTGCAGCTCATATCCTGGAAGAGTGTATCCATCAGGCGTTGAAAGGCTTGTGCTGAATTCTTTAACCCGAAAGGCATCCTTAGGAATTCAAAAAGACCGAAAGGGGTAATGACAGCAGTTTTGGGCACATCGTCGGGATGGACGGGAATTTGGTGGTAACCGCGGACAAGATCTATCTTTGAAAAGATAGATTTTCCTGCCAATTGGGCGGTGAAATCGTGAATGTGAGGTATTGGGTAACGATCTGGAGTTGTTTTTTCGTTGAGGCGACGATAGTCTCCACAGGGGCGCCAACTGCCATTTGATTTGGGTACCATGTGTAGTGGTGATGCCCACGGGCTGCTTGATTTCCGAACAATGCCCATCTTTTCCATTTCACTAAATTCCTCTTTGGCTAGGAGTAGCTTCTCTGGTGTAAGTCGTCGGGCTCTGGCGAAGACGGGAGGGCCGGTGGTTGGAATATGATGGCGTATGCCATGTTTGACTTCCTCCGTGGAGAATGTTGGTTGTAGCAGCTCTGGAAATTCGTTCAGAATTCTTCGAAATGGATTAGACGTTGTTTCAATCATGGCTAATTCCTGTGTTTCAATCGTTTGGACTGAACATGGTGATGAAACATAAAAGTCTGCTTCGATGAGACGGCCCCGTCGTAAATCCACCAACAAGTTATGAGCACGTAAGAAGTCGGCGCCGAGAAGAGGATGTTTAACTTCTGCAATGATCAAGCGCGCTTGGTACACACGGTCGTTGATTTTTAATGACACGTTGCGCGAGCCATATGTTTTAATAGTTGTTCCATTCGCTGCTTGAAGTGGTGGGTGTGGAGGGCAGGAATTTTTGTCACGCCAGGTCGCTGGGACGACGGACACTTGTGCACCGGTATCAACAAGAAAGTGTGAGCCTGAATGTTTATCTGTCACGAAAAGTTGCTTGTTACTACCAGGGCCAACGCTCGTGACGTTTAAAGTTGTTGACCCTGTCGATCGTTTCCCTGTTCTTTGTTGAGGCCGAATTTTTGACAAGGGGGCAGGCATTTCTTCGCATCTTTCCCATATTTCCTATGATACCAGCAGAGTGCAGATTGGGGTTCTGTTGGGGTTTTCTTTGTATATTTCTGTCTGATCTGGTGTACGTTGTCAAAATGTGTTGATATGGAGACAAAAAGCTGATCTGCCTCTTGGGCCAAAAGTCTAGGATTTGTTTTAGAACTTGAGTTTGCAAGAGGTGCGCGGATGTAGTCGGGGAGCTGTTGCAAAAAAATGTGACGAAATAGGAAACAAGGTTCGTGGTTACCCAGGAGAGCAAGCATTTTGTCCATCAGCACCGACGGTTTGTTGTCACCTAGCCCTTGTAAATTAAAAAGGGCTTGGGCTCTTTCTTCCTCTGTCATTTGGTAGGCCGAAAGTAAAAAGTTTTTAATAGTGTCATATTTGTTGTTTGTAGGAGGTGTGGTCAGGATTGACAGTGCGCGGTTTGCTGTGTCTGTGTCGAGTGCCGCAACAACATGATAATACTTCGTTTCATCTGCGAGTATTCCGCGAAGCGCAAACTGTGCCTCGGCTTGCGCGAACCATGCCACTGGGCTTGTGGACCAGAAAGTGGGTAGTTTAACAGCTACTGCCGCTAATTCCATATTTGTACTTGTTTGAAGTTAATAAATGGTTTGTGTTGAGGTGAAAAATACGTCTCACCTGTCGGGGTCACCAATGTAGCGTGGTAAATGATAAATTGAACACAGTTGTTACTCAGAGTTTGTGCTGTTTATTTTCGAGTGAAAGTGAAAGTGAAAGTAGAAGTGAGTAAGACGAAGAGAAAGATACCACATTACAACGTTACGTAATTCACATATAAAAGAGTTCATCAGTGTATGTCGATGCGATGATCGCCACAGTATTATTATTAGCAGTTGAATGAAATCAATGTTATTTATCAATAAATTGAGAATATACTATTAATTCTTTTAAATTACCAAAATTCTCAAGCGATACTAAGCTGCTAGAAGCTGTGGACTGTAAAAAGTAATAAAAAAAAATTGATAGGACAGTTTCAAAACAAAACAAAATACCAAACACGGAACGTGTCGGGGGCTCATAACCCTTCTTCAGCCAACAAAAAAACAAAAACAAAAAAAAACAAACAAAAAAAAACAAAAAAAAACAATGAAACCATAAATAGCATTACTAAAAAAAATAATACTGATCTTCAATCTGTTTAATGTTTTTTGTTCTTAGCTGAAGAAGGGTTTTGGGTCCGAAACGTTCCATGCTTGGTATTTTGTTCTTTTTTTGAAGCTGTTGTATTAACTTTTGTTTAATATTTTTTACAAAAATCTCTAGGGAGGGCGAGCAATAATAGGATAGAGGGCTGGGGCTGAGTGAGAATAATATCTGATTCTCTCTCTCTCTCTCTCTCTCTCTCTCTCTCTCTCTCTCTCTCTCTCTCTCTCTCTCTCTCTCTATCATTCTTTGAATCTTTCCCATCCTAGTATCGAACTTAATGCACAGCTCCATTACGTTTGATAGCTTTCCCTTTCAATCGTTTCCTCAACACACTAAGCAACCTGTGAAACTACACTCATTACAGTTATTATAAAACCCACCATCCACGACAACCACCTCAATCCAGAATACAAAATCTTTGTCACAATCTACCCCGACCGGCGCCTCGCCTGTCCCACTCAAACCGATTGTAAACAACAAGTGACGCGTTTTCTTTTCATTAAACACTCTCTCTCGTTCTTTCATAGCTTCTTCTTTTTCATTTTTTGCAGCATCATCATCGACACCATCACTTGATTCACAACTATCGCTATCATCAAAGCTATACCAACTAATATTTTTCTCACTAAACATATCATCTTCCTTAGGTATCCCACACAGATACCACTCGGCATTGACAACTTCCTGGTCATGATTATGCTGCATTTTTCCAGTGACATCAAAGCGATAACTTCCTGAAATGGGCGTGCTGAATCGTCCCCTCTGAATAAAGCTTGCGATGGGCTTCTTGTCGTCTGCTTTATTCTTCATTTTGAAATCGCTAAAGACCGCAGGTTTCAGGTTGTTAAACAAGGAGACGGTGAGGTCGGTAGAATTCATTTCAAACTTGAGGTCTGTTGTTATCGGATAGAAATCAACATCGAAATATGTTAAGTATGATAGAACAACAACATTTTAAAATGAACTTTTGCTTTGCGGAATATCAACTAAAATGTGATCAAAGTACTTGTGATTATCGGATAGAAATCAATATTTGAACACGTTAGTACAGTAAATCCTATAAAGCCTATAAAGTACCGCTGAGATATTTCAAGCTTGTGTCCAGATGAGACTTATAGGTGATCTCAGACTAAGTACATTGATGGTATGCTCTTGGAATCTACATCTGATCCCTATTTGTTCCCAGTTCCCCTTTGTCTTACCTTTTCTTGGATGCTTTAATTGTAATTCTAGAACTTTTTACTATACAATTTTCTTCCTTTTTACCGGCGCTGATATAACCTAAATGTGCTGCAAGCGCCGTAAAACCCTTTTAAAAAAAACAAAAAAAACAAGCTAACTGAAAGAAAACGGGAAATGTGCTGGACTGTACTCGTATCAGTGTGTATCCTAATGACATATTTTATCAAAACATATAAATTCCTCTGAATGATATCTAATTATGGATTGGAAAAGAGTTTTAAATGGGTCATTTATAACACCAATATCCTTCTCAAATTCTGTCACGTCCAATGATTTGGCACAGAAATTTCAGTATGATAAAAGTCATGACTAGGACGATTTCTTCCAATATGCAAAGCATTACATTTGCTTATAAAGAGAAGCAATTTCCGCCTAAAAATCCTGTGTCTATCCGAATCTTCATATATCTTCATATCATCTGCAAATAAATTACATGTTTTAGAGAGTACACATAGCTGTCATAATTGTATGTTATAAAAAGCAGTGGACTAAAAACACTAACGTGGGGCACACCACTTAAAACATTCTAAGATCTGACATTTCACCGTTTACAACAACCCGTTGATTCCATTTGATAACAAATATTTAATCCAATTAATGATATTGCCCGTTATTCTGTATTTTTCTGTCTTTTTAAATTACATTTAATAAGGGGATCGTGTCAAAACCTTTCGTAAGTCAAGATACCATCTATGCTTTTGCCATCATCAAACATTTCAGAAAAAAAATTCATTACATTTAATTATTGGGTTACTTATTCAATTTATGTTGGCAACTACTCAATAGACCTATGTTCATGTAAGAACAGCCCAGTCCCATCTTTTATTATAGATTCCAGAGCATTACATAACATACACGTTAAACTAATTGGTCTATAACTTTCAGCGATGCTATGATTTCCTTCTTTTAAATAAATATGCGTAACATTTTGCCAATTTTAAGTCTTCAGGAATCATTCTTAAAAAAGACCCATTAGATACAACAGACAGGGGATATGGTATTTTTGCTTAAATTCTCGTTAAAACCCATAGGTTTTGTTATATTTAATTAAAACAGCTTTTGTTTTCGAGAATTACATCTTCTAAAAGCGTTACATCTGACAAGGACCCGTTTTCATGAACGCGGACCAGCGCTTAGTCTCTGACTTTAGTCAAGGACTTGAAAAAATCAGATTTCATGTAAGCTGACTAAGCAAGCCCCATACTAGAATCACGGCACCTTCGGCCAAGTTTTAGTTATTTACTCATGAGGCCGGACTTCAAGTTGAGTCTGAAGTTAGTTACTAGGATACATCATAGCGTCGACAAGACAACAGTTATTTTTAGATTGAGAGAGCTTTGATCCGGAAGGAAAATACATCGGTTACGAATGACAGAGGCCTGTTACTTTTGACACTGGCTCAAAAAAACTATGAGATAAGTGCAGATCTTGGAAAGTACACATATTTTTGAGTAAAATTTAAAAACAAACGGAATCTAATCGGCTGGCGAGTTGCGAGTGAACGGAAACTCGAATTCGAAGGTTTGCGTCAAAGAACACTTTTAGACACTTGCTCCATTTTTGCTTAAGACTAGATAGTCATTTACTAGACAAGTAAATAACTAAATCTTGTCCTCGTTCATGAAAATGGGCCAAGGTATACAAAAGTCTTTTGACCTAAGCGACACTCACTACAACAAGACATAATGGCTACCACTTACCTCTTCTCTCTTCCGTTGTTAAAAATTTCGTATCGCTGAATATGCCCGTAGGAATCGGTGTGAGGATCGGTTTCCGTTGTTGTTGTTGATGTTGTTGTTGTTGTTGTTGTTGCTGCAGATGCTGTTGCTGTTGTTGTTGTGGAGGTTGAGTTTGTTGTTGATTATTCTGAAGCACTGCTATTATCTCAGATTTCATGGATTGCAACTATTATGGAAAGAATTGGAAAAAAAGGTCTGTACAAATGAATGCAATTATTCTTCTTTTAAAAACTGAACTAAGACTAATATATATATATATATATATATAATATATATATATATATATATATATAATATATATATATATATATATATATATAAAGGAGTTCTATAGAAAGGAGACTCACTCTTGATTTTCAGCCCCTGCTAATGTGGGCCATTGGTTTGATAAGGATTTCAAACAAAAATACTATTTTTTCTGCCTTGGTACATTGCCGTTGAATCCGCAATAATTGAATCTGTTCTTTTAATTTCGGTACATTAAATTGGTTAATTGGCGACCAAACGTTTTAAAATAATATTTCTTAGGTCTTGAACTATTTGAATATACACCCAAAAAAAGAGTGAACTATCAAAATTTGTACTTGTAAGTGTAAACTATTTTTTATGACGGCCGCTTACAAACCGAGTGATTAAGTTTGGTTTCTGTTCAAAATCGAAAGTAAGAATCTGCAGAGGATGTTTCATGACTAAATATTTATCGCGCCAGAATCTTTGAAAAGTTGTAAGTACCAATAAAAAATTACTATATAATAAATGTTTACAACCTATTTGTATTTGGCGGTAATTTCTGCCGATGATAGACCCATTGTCATGATTGCGATTTCTATCGATTCGCTCGTTGGCTAGTCCTAGATCGTGACCAGACTCGAACATCCGACATCCTGATTTGGATTACTGTACTGTTTCTTTTTCTTATTGTGGAGGCCTGTTGCTTTATATTTGTCTTTTTTCCATGTATGATTTACTGATATTGACTTTATTGTCTTAGTCTAGTGCGTTATTCTTGGGGGATCCCTTCGCTCGTCACGTCAACTTGACCGTAATACTTAGAGACTAACAGAACTACATCTTATAATTAGTCCTTCCTACTTCACTATAGTCTACCCATAGTGTACTAGTGCTAGTACTTCATTAACGATTGTTTTTTACCGAATGATTGTGGATCTAATGTTACCATATGGAATGGAACTTGTAATCTTAATATATATCATATATATATAGTTATGACTCAAATGGATCTGATGTTGCTGTGATATGGCTGTCTATCCTATGGGATTAGTACCTTGCTGATATAGTTTTCTTTTCCATGTTTTGCCTCACGTAAAATTTTACCTTTTGTGAATCTGATGTTGATGGACTTGATTTGCTAGCAATTTCAAGATGGGCAAAATGTGGTGTTGCGAATTGCAATGGCAATTACAATAAAGCCAACAAATGTGTAATCAGATTGCCTAAAGAGGAACCAGAACAGCAAATATGGTTAAGCAAACTCCTTCCGCGTGATAATTTTAAACCACATCCGACAGAATTTGTAATTTGTGAAAGACATTGGCCTGCAGGTATTCCAATGAAAATTCTACCTGGTGGAACCGATCGTCCAAAGACCCTCCAAGCGTCATCAGTGTCCCTCAATCAGTCCTTCCTACAGAAAAGCCACCTCCGCGCCCTGCTCCAGCAGAAGACAGACAACTGGAGTACTTCCTCAAAATCGACAAAATTAGTTCTTTTGAAGACTTTGAACCAGAGAAACACCTCTTTAAAAAGTACGACTCCAGCAGTTACAAATTACTTACATCAAAATGTAAAGATAAACATGTATGTGTTTTCATGACGGAGAACTACATTGAGAGCTATTTGTCTGTTATTGTACATAATAAATCCACAATGTGTTCCCCTCTTACTATGTCAGCTTTTAAAAATGGACTAAATGTTTCATTTGGAAAGATATAAACCCTAACAATGGCCTTTCTTCCTATACCCAATTCATGGAGGCTATTGATTGCGCCCTCAATTATGACCCTCCTTTAGATGGCCTGCTCGACAAGGCAGTTATGGTCCTTCAACAGTCTACTGAATCAATGGACGTGAACAAGTAAAAAAAGCTTACTTTTAATACAAGGCAGCTCCAGCTTTTAAGACGGAAAGAATATTTAACAAATGATTACTGCTTCGCTTTTGAAATATTTCCCAAATGCAGCTACGAGCAATTAAGAGAAGTTCTTGTGTTGCCAAGTAAAACAAAACTGCAAGCAATAGTTTTTGCCACTGATGTGGATCATGTTCTTCGAAGAACTTGTATGAAATTAGATGACAAACAAAAGGTATCATTTTTGCTTGTGGATGAAGTAAAAATCTGTCCGTCTCTTTCTTTTTCTGCTGGCGTTCTGAGTGGTATGGCTTTGAATAATCCAAATAAGAAAGCAACATCAATGCTGTGTGTAATGCTCAAATGCCTTCATGGAGGTCCAAGCATCATGGTGTCGGTGAATCCTGTTCATAAGTTGACTGCGAAATACCAATTTGATGTCGTGAAAACAGCTGCAGCTGCTGTGGAAAAAGCCGGGTGCACTGTCATTGGATCCATAACAGATAATCATAAAATAAACCAACAGTATTGTAAATTGTTTTCAAGAATTACAGATTATCAAGCTAGACATCCCTTGGTAGAAGACAGAGTTTGGTTTTTACTCTTCCACACTGTTCATATTATAAAATGTATAATGTATGAGAAGCAGCAACTGTTGTCGGTTGATGGGAAGAAGGTTGGATGTTTCGATGATGTTAAAAATTTGTATGACTCGGAGAGATCTAATATATTAGAGATGACACTACATACCAACTCATCAGTACGACCAAGGCGCATCCAGCTACAGAATGTTTTACTTCAAGTATTCAATGACAAAGTTGTTGCTGCACTCCGTTTGAAAGATGCTGCTGAAACCGCTGACTTTATTGAAATGGTATTGGAGTGGTGGAAAGCCATGAATGTGTGCAGGAAACGACAAGACTTGAGGACAAGAGATCCGTGTAGTCAAGTGCAGCAACAAAGTTCAACAAACTTGCTTGTGTTTCTTAAACGTTTCCAAAGTGGCACCTCTGGACAAGGAGCATGTCGACAGAAATGCTTGACTCATGACACACACAAGGCTCTCCTTCAAACTACCCAGGGAATTATTGCTGTTTGTCAGTATCTTTTTGATGTAGGATATTACTATGTCCTGCTCCGAGATATTCAAAGCGATAGGATAGAAGGAGAATTTTCTGTGTATCGACAGAACACAGGTGCAAATGCTTTCATGAATGCAAGCGACGTTTTTACATCTTACAAAAAGCGATTGATAAAATTTGTAGCCTCTTTCTTGTTTTGTCGAGATGGATCAAAGCACCTCCCAGAAATCTCACTCTTGCTATGCAGAATTGACAAACGATAATGCATCATGGATTAAACATTGCATGACTGCCATTTCCTTGACGTGTGAGGAAGAGAGCTCAATAGCATACGTTGCTGAATGGTTGGAAGCGAAATGTGTTGATGAGCTGCAACTTAATGATAAGGAAGAACCCCTCCTGTCAACAGAGGCTCAGGATTTTATTGAAGAAGTTTCTCGAGGGGGACTGAAAGTGTCCCATCTCTCAACATACAAACTTGTGAAAGTGGGACTTTGCTTCGTGAAAAAGCATAAGGAGCGAGCTTGTTGTCGGCAAAAGTTAATACGAGTTTTGTCAGTCATAAATTATTTTTACGATTTTGAACTCAATTCAAAATCCCTTTTGCGACAGTTGGCAAACGTTTTGCTTCATGGCCTCCACAGGTTAGACAAAGACCATGACAAATATTCCATTCTCTACCAAAATTCCACCAAGAAAGCCCGATTGGCAGATTAGGAAAGTAAGATGATTGAATTAAGTATGTCATGAAAGTGTGGCCATCTATTATTCTGTCATTTTGTAGCAAGCACGATCGGGTAATTACTCTTGCTGAAACTTTTGATATTCTATCATTTTGATATAATGCAGGTACCATTCCCAGGTCCTCTTTTATGAATAATGTTGAATTAATCAATCACTTTAATGACTGTTTTGGTCTCTAAAATAAGAATCACATCAAAAAACGATTTGTTCGTTATTGAAAATGATTATCTAATACTGATCTCATGGCCTCTAGTGTTAACTCAGTAATTAATATTTTATTGTGGGATCGCCCTCCACAGATTGCCCCCTACATTGTACAGCTCTATTCCTCCCATGTTTCATCTTCATCATTCAGATCATTTATAACTGTTCCTGATAGGTCAGCAATTTATTATTTTAAAATTGATTTGGAAGAATTTTGTTTTTTGGTTCAAAGAGTAGTGTTGCGCAGATGTTCAGTCTTCGCTTAGCAACTGAGTGTACAGGGAGCGATTCCGTCCACTGCACTGTGTGGCAATGGGTCACCTTGCCTCAAGCTTAAGGGGCGCTGCATTACGGCTGACCCACAGGTGATGGTATATATCAACAATGTTTAGACATAGGGATGAAATATAGTAATATAGTATTAAAAAAGAAAAAAGAAAAAAAATCAAGAGACCATAACTGCAATTGAGATATGTGTACTGGAATGAATATTGTGAGTATTGTTCAGTGCACTTTTATGGATTATTTAAAAGAAACTATGTCTCTTTATTACTAGGTAGTGCATCCCTTAGTAGATATTTCGGTATTGATATTTTTCTTGGGATCATCTTCCACAAATTACCTCCCTTAGTTGATATTACACAGCTCCTTTCCATTTCATCTAATTGCGCATCCTCATCATCATCTTACATATGATGTATACTTCAAGCTTGTAAAGAAACCATCCTGAATTATTCATCATAAGGTCAGTTTTTAGAATATCTACACATCCTTTCTGTTCTTGTCTACTCTTATTCACTACTGATAATAATAATTATCCAATATTTTTTTGACCCAGAACTCACAGTTACTCTTTAAAAGGGCAGATCTTGCCCTATTACACCCTTAGATAAATTTTGGAGTGAATTTTCTAGATTTTTAGTTGGCCCCCACTAGCGTTGTCTGAAAATTCGCCATGAATGTCCTTTCAGTATAGCTGCCCTTGATATATATATATATATATATATATATATATATATATATATATATATATATATATATATATATATATATATATTATATATATATATATATATATATATATTGCAAGAGAGAGAGAGCGAGAGAGAGTGAGAGAGAGAGAGAGAGAAAGAGAGAGAGAGAGAGAGAGAGAGAGAGAGAGAGAGAGGACAACTAGTATGGAATGATAATGATATGATATTGTTTATGACGACCATTACAACGATGATGAAAATGATAATTATATCAACGACAACGATGCTGTTGTTGTTGTTGTTGTTGTTACTGCTGCTGCTGCTGCTGCTGCTGATGATGATGATGATGATGATGATGATGATGATGATGATGATGATGATGATGATGATGATGATGATGATGATGATGATGATGATGATCATCATCATCATCGTGATGAAAACATTTACCTCAGTCTTAAGGGATGCTTTTTCCTCCAGTATCTATGACGGATAAATAAGAGATATAATATAAAAGCTTGAACAATATTCCATTATCGAATCCTGAGTAGTTTACAAGAACAATATTCTAGAATTATATTCTATAATCGAATCTTGAGTAGTTAACACTATTAACAGCCAGGTACTCATTTATCACCTTAACCGTTAGAGAATGTGAATAAAGAGCCGTTTCCTCGGACTCAACTATGCACCGAGCGAGGCTCGAACCCAGGAGCAATTCAATTTCACATCGTTATTCATTGTTTTAATTGAAACTCTCTCAATACGTGTATTATAGATGCAGATAGAGATATAAATATAGCATTGGATGATTTGGTGATGAGAAAGAAGATGAAACCAAGTTAACCGCCGTATGTAAAAATTTTACCAGAAGACCCGTCCTCGGATATCGATTGATTTAACTGACCCTTATCTTAACAAGAACTCCCAAACCTTAGAATACAACTTACTTGATTCTTTAGATGTTTATTATCCTCTTTCAATTCTTTGACAGCAATGTTTAGCTTGCCAACTTGATCGATTATTTCCTCCATGCTAGGAGTAGGAATAAAATAAAAGAAGATGATTATAATGATAATGATGAAAAACGTCCATATATAGGCGCCATTTAGGAAAGAAATCAAATGCCATAGGTTATAATTATATTATACATAGGTGTTTCTTAAACAATACTATAGAAATACAATATCAAATGCTTTCATACTCATATATATATATATATATATATATATATATATATATATATATATATATATATATATATATATATATATATATACATTGAATCGTGTTTGATACAAATATGGTGCGAAAAGTGCTCGACATGAAGTAATGGAGCGAATTATCATTGTAATATTTACCACAATGTTTGAGAGAGTCTACATTAATGTTTAAGGCCTAATTAGCCATCGTCAGGACTGAGTTGGTTTGTTGACTGTTGTTGTTCGTTGAAGTGGTTCCGGTTTGTAGTTTATTAACAGGAACTTCCGGCGATGTGGACACGTATTGTACATCTCATGTTTCGTGTTGAGTGTGGCTTCATGAGGGTGTATATATTATATATATATATATATATATATATATATATATATATATATATATATATATATATATATATATATATATATATATTTATACATTTATATATGTATTCTTTTTTTTTTTAATCAAAATTTTTTATTATTATTATTTTTTGTTTTAATATTTTTTTAAATATAATTAAAAAATTATTTTAAAAAAATATATAATATGATACATAATTCAATGGATTCAAACTGGAAATAACCGAGAGTCGTATTTATTATACTCATTATTTGAATGTGCCATATTTATGACAGTTAAGACATTTTCCATAAAGAAGAACAGAATAACCATTAATGTAGACAATACCAGCAAGAGATGCTTTGAAATGCTTACTTATAGCTATTATGAAATGTTTCAAATTATATTTTAAAAATTTAATATAGAATTAATGGGAAAGGAATACGTTTTAAAAAAATAAGACCCTAAAATATGGATTACTTCCCTTGTTCTGAGATTATTGTCATGTGGCGGAATATCTGGTGAAAAAAAACCCAACACTCACCAAAATTGTTCTGCTGTTTTATACCTAATGTCCATAAAGAAAGTTTCGCCTATTTTAAATTGCTAATTTGGCTAATTTTGCGTGGTGCAGATATCTGGGATATCAAAAGTTACAGCAAAACTTTCAAAAATGGCCGCACGTTGTATCTCAATGCAAATCTAAATCGATAAAATTATTAAAAACAAACCGCTGATGTGACCTAATATTAATATCATCATCATCATCATCATCATTGCCTTTTTCACCCTGGGTCAGGTCACAGTCAAACAGTTTCCATCCTTCTCAATCATGAGCTAACTTTTTTTTAAAATCTCATTCCAGGTCTTACCACTTCTCTGTATATTGGTCGCCCAAGCTAAAAAAAGGATTTGGTTTGACCGTCTGCGTTTCTGTAACGGTTTGAGTTTAATAGAAAGGGGTGTTAACCCTTTGCCAACCCCCAACCTGGAGGACCAGGTGACTCAATGATGGGGGAATCACACACCATTAGTCGCCTTTTACGACACGCTGGCTTGGCGTTGGGCTATTCTTGACCCTCTCAGTTGAGTTATAGTAATAATATATTATAGATATTATTAGATTTTTTGTTCTCCGGATAAATAACACTTTGACTACAAGTCAATATATCTACTATTAGTCATTGGAGTGGCGCCTGTATGTGTAATTTCATCCATGATAATGATGATGATGGTGATGATGATGATGATGATGATGATGATGATGATGATGATGATGATGATGATGATGATGATGATGGTGATGATGATGATGATGATGATGATGATGTGATGATGATGATGATGATGATGATGATGATGATGATGATGATGATGATGATGGTTATGATGATGATGATGGTGATGATGATGATGATGATGATGATGATGATGATGATGATGATGATGATGATGATGATGGTGATGAAGATGATGGTGATGATGATGATGATGGTGATGATGATGATGATGATGATGATGATGATGATGATGATGGTGATAATGATGAATGATGATGAATGATGATGATGATGATGATGATGATGATGATGATGATGATGGTGATGATGATGATGATGATGATGATGATGATGATGATGATGATGATGATGATGATCAAGATGATGATGATGACGATATACACAGTTTTCTGCCAATTACCAGTAACTCGATGTAGGTTTAACCTACCTTGATTATAATAAGTATTTTACTAAACGCATCACCCATACGTTTTATTTGACATCTGCAGTATAAATAGATATAGACAATATCTGGGGTATCAAAACTACAGCACAACTTTCAAAGATGGCCGCACGCTGTGTCTCGATGCAATCGATAGAGAGCTGTAAAAAGAGCTGTATGTAATAATCTTGTTATTGTGGTATCTTGTTATTTGGGTTGCAGGGGGTACATACAATAATGAAGCCTCTTTGTAGTTTTCTTCAAGTTACGTGTAGTTTTTAATGAGGAAGGTGTAATATAGTCGATGGAGTAAATGAGAGAGATTTGATAGGGAGGATGTATGGAGTTGTTCTGAGAGGTTTGGTGGCGAGATATTTCTTGATAATGAGGTGTAGTTTTTGTTGTTGAGAATGAGATGTGTGTAGTTGCCAGTGCCGCTATTTTGGCAGGCAGCGTGGCAGGCTTCTTGAGGCTTGGGACGAATGAAGAGGGAGTGATAGAACAAAACAAGATCTTATTTTGCGCAAGAGATATGCTGAGTTTTTCTCTCGCGCAATGCTCAGGGTCGTGATTGGTTCTAAGGAAGGGGCGACACTGTCAAATAAAGAAACAGAAATAACACACTATTAAATCTTACTATCTAATAGTTTTATTTCAATTAGGATTGCCCCCGACGTGAGTCGGGAGGCGAATGACCAATGCATGTTATATAATGGAATAGAAAATGAAGATTGGCACTCAGCCCTAAACGTAAGTCGAGTGGCGATACGGCCAATGCATGTTATATAATGGAATAGAAAATGAAGATTGGCACTCAGCCCTCAACGTAAGTCGAGTGGCGATACGGCCAATGCATGTTATATAATGGAATAGAAAATGAAGATTGGCACTCAGCCCTCAACGTAAGTCGAGTGGCGATACGGCCAATGCATGTTATATAATGGAATAGAAAATGAAGATTGGCACTCAGCCCTCAACGTAAGTCGAGTGGCGATACGGCCAAAATTAGTAATATAATGATAATCGAATGTATCAATAAAACATGAATATTTACCAAGTGAGATAATGGCATCGAATATGCCAACATCATTAAGCATAAAAGCATAAGATATAAATCACTACCAACAATCTCAGAAGTTTGGTTAATTCTATGATGCAGGGCATCATCAGGACATTATACAGCTATAACGATTAATGACCAAGAAAGCTTGACAGACAGACCGATAACTGAGCATACAGCTAGTCAGACAATAGGTACTTATGCCTATATGTGTATCAGGTGACAGGCATATAGATAGTTGAATAGATTATTGGGTAGATTGATATGTAGCCAACTGTAATCTCATACTAAGTAATTGAAAAGGTAAATATATAAAGATGGGTACATATGTGCATAGGCAGACAGATTAGTAAGTATACAGATAGATAGGTCCGTAGGTCGGTCGGTAGATGGATGGATGGATAGATAGATAGATAGATAGATAGATAGATAGATAGATAGATAGATAGATAGATAGATACAGAGAGATATAGATGGATAGATGGAAGGGATGTGACAGTGACAGGATAACTATACCAACAACATTAGAGTAGGCCGATATTATTTACAAATCACCAGTAATAAAGATCGTGGTAAGTTTGTAATCGTGATAAACAGATTATTGCTAGCACTCATGTAATCAATTAAATAGACTAAGTATTTTCCTCATGACAGATACAAGTTATACTGGCACGTATTCGATTTACTGTCATTACACAAAGGCATTAACAATCCATGGAAATGATATGAATAAAATAAGAAATCACGATGTCAATAATTAAAACAATAAATGCAACAGCATAATAATAATAATAATAATAATAATAATAATAATAATAATAATAATAATAATAATAATAATAATAATAAATGCTTATGACAATGTTAATAATAAAAGTTCAACATACCTGTCAAATAAAGAAACAGAAATAACACACTATTAAATCTTACTATCTAATAGTTTTATTTCAATTAGGATTGCCCCCGACGTGAGTCGGGAGGCGAATGACGTTGAAGCGAGGTGCGCCACTGGTTTTATCCTTTCTCCCCACTTAAGTGCGACGGCGCGCAGCATACCGCAAGACGAATAGAAGGAGACCATAACAGAAAGTGCTATTTAAAAAAATACAAGAAGTATGAAACCATCATACTACATACTTCCCCCTCAAGACAAAAAATCGTCCCCGATTTTCTTAATAAACTATAAGCAACTAATCCCAGATAAAGAGGAAAATATACATAAAAGATAATAATATAATAGCAATTAATAAAATAGCAATTATCGTAATGCCCATGCAATCATGTATGAGCGCTCAACATGTCCGCTCCACCTTCAGCAGTAATGAGAGGTGGCACTTTGCCTGACACCTGTGCCACCAAGGCCTGAAGCCTAACAGCCCACGCTGTGACTGCTTCATTCTCTACCTGCGACGCGATGGCAATCTTTTGCAAGAGATCGGAAGAAGGCAAAATATTACCATAAAGTCGATCAAGACTTTGAATGATCGCGTCGCAGGTCACTTCCTCCCCCATCTGAAGAATGAGGTCGGCCGGTAGCCCTTTTAGAGAGCGTCTCATGGCCGCCACAAGGATGCGTTCCGAGAACATATGAGAGCACTGGAGGTCTTTAACCTCCAGTTTCCATTGCAAAAAGGAACAATGAGAAGGGGAGCCGTCATCCCCGGAAAAGGTGGACAGTCGTGGAGCGTCAGCTCTAACGGCTGAGACATTGACAGGTTGCTCCGTTTTCTTTGTTTCCTGCACTGCATTGAGCAATTCCATTCTTTGCTCATTCGACAGAGCAGCGATGCCGTCGATCAAATTCTGAATCAACTCAGCCATATTACTAGAGCGTTGGAGATAGATAGACAGATAGATAGATAGATAGATAGATAGATAGAGAGAGAGAGAGAGAGAGGAAGAGAGAGAGAGAGAGAGAGAGAGAGAGAGAGAGAGCGATAGAGAGGGGGGGGGACAGGTAGTGAGACAGAGAGAGAGAGAAGGGGGTGGGGGGCGGTGGAGTTGTAAGCACTGCAAAAGTGATTAACAATATGTGATGAGTAAGTGACGGGGAAGAGGGAGTGGAGGGAGGTAGGAGGTGGATGAGGGGCGCCTAGAATGGTGAATGTCAGTACACAGTAAAATAAAATTAAGAAATGAACAGCCAAAAGGGGAGAAAATTGGAATGCGGGAATTCCAACTAAGCCCCCAAACAAAGAAATGCATTTTCAAAAGTCACACTTCGTCTCTAACAAAAGAACAACTAGGTCCACTAAGTCCTGTCTGAAATTGATAGCAGGCAGGAGAAAAGGGGAGACAGAAGGGCTTGTTTCCGGATTTACTTGGAATCCAATACTTGAGATATCTGATAAAAGCAAAAAGAGGAGTTGTTGAATGTCTGACACCTAACCCAGTCAGCGAGTCTTAGTGTGCGCAATCAACCAGAAAGTATGACCTAACATTAACAACTGTCTTCCAAAAGAAGGAAAGATGGAAACGTATTATTATTTCCATTTACTTGGAGGTTACGTTCTACTGATCATAACATACAAAATGATAAGTGTTCTGAGAACTCATGCTGTGAGTGAAGTGCTTGACACACGCAAACATATGTTATAAATTTCATGATACTGCCCAGACCAGAAAGGTACAAGTCAAAATAAACATAAACAAAATCACTATAAAATTTGCGTGCATGGACAAAGTGTCAAGAACAAATAAATGGAGCAGTTATAAAATGAGCATAGTGAAAACATGTAACGGAAGAGAGAAAAAATACAAATTAAAAATTCATAATAATAAAAGCAAACAAACGAGGTAAATATTCACGTGGAGAGGGGACGAGGAGGTACTCGAGGTGGTGGGGGGGGGGATGGAAATATAAGTAAATAATTTACACCAAATATGTCTCACCACTCGGTTGATCAGACCGGGCAGCGAAACAAAAGGCAAAAGAAATGAAATACAATGACACGTTAAAACACACAACAAAAAATGAAAGGAAATATAAAATAAAATTATCAGGCCTGATGTAAAGAATGTTTCTAAACATAATATTTTCACTGTTAAGAGAAAATACGATTAACACCGCACATCAGATCATTCACTTCATTTCTTTGTCTCAGCGTGGGTTGTCATCACTGTTATCTAGGGTTGTCATCGGATGCCCTCTCTTGGTTGCTATGCAGCCAACATCGCTATCATCTATTGCACAGTCAAAGCGGTCCTTATTTTCACAGTGTCGGGCCTTCCCATACGCTGGGCGCCAATGTAATAATCTTGTTATTGTGGTATCTTGTTATTTGGGTTGCAGGGGGTACATACAATAATGAAGCCTCTTTGTAGTTTTCTTCAAGTTACGTGTAGTTTTTAATGAGGAAGGTGTAATATAGTCGATGGAGTAAATGAGAGAGATTTGATAGGGAGGATGTATGGAGTTGTTCTGAGAGGTTTGGTGGCGAGATATTTCTTGATAATGAGGTGTAGTTTTTGTTGTTGAGAATGAGATGTGTGTAGTTGCCAGTGCCGCTATTTTGGCAGGCAGCGTGGCAGGCTTCTTGAGGCTTGGGACGAATGAAGAGGGAGTGATAGAACAAAACAAGATCTTATTTTGCGCAAGAGATATGCTGAGTTTTTCTCTCGCGCAATGCTCAGGGTCGTGATTGGTTCTAAGGAAGGGGCGACACTGTCAAATAAAGAAACAGAAATAACACACTATTAAATCTTACTATCTAATAGTTTTATTTCAATTAGGATTGCCCCCGACGTGAGTCGGGAGGCGAATGACCAATGCATGTTATATAATGGAATAGAAAATGAAGATTGGCACTCAGCCCTAAACGTAAGTCGAGTGGCGATACGGCCAATGCATGTTATATAATGGAATAGAAAATGAAGATTGGCACTCAGCCCTCAACGTAAGTCGAGTGGCGATACGGCCAATGCATGTTATATAATGGAATAGAAAATGAAGATTGGCACTCAGCCCTCAACGTAAGTCGAGTGGCGATACGGCCAATGCATGTTATATAATGGAATAGAAAATGAAGATTGGCACTCAGCCCTCAACGTAAGTCGAGTGGCGATACGGCCAAAATTAGTAATATAATGATAATCGAATGTATCAATAAAACATGAATATTTACCAAGTGAGATAATGGCATCGAATATGCCAACATCATTAAGCATAAAAGCATAAGATATAAATCACTACCAACAATCTCAGAAGTTTGGTATAATTCTATGATGCAGGGCATCATCAGGACATTATACAGCTATAACGATTAATGACCAAGAAAGCTTGACAGACAGACCGATAACTGAGCATACAGCTAGTCAGACAATAGGTACTTATGCCTATATGTGTATCAGGTGACAGGCATATAGATAGTTGAATAGATTATTGGGTAGATTGATATGTAGCCAACTGTAATCTCATACTAAGTAATTGAAAAGGTAAATATATAAAGATGGGTACATATGTGCATAGGCAGACAGATTAGTAAGTATACAGATAGATAGGTCCGTAGGTCGGTCGGTAGATGGATGGATGGATAGATAGATAGATAGATAGATAGATAGATAGATAGATAGATAGATAGATAGATAGATACAGAGAGATATAGATGGATAGATGGAAGGGATGTGACAGTGACAGGATAACTATACCAACAACATTAGAGTAGGCCGATATTATTTACAAATCACCAGTAATAAAGATCGTGGTAAGTTTGTAATCGTGATAAACAGATTATTGCTAGCACTCATGTAATCAATTAAATAGACTAAGTATTTTCCTCATGACAGATACAAGTTATACTGGCACGTATTCGATTTACTGTCATTACACAAAGGCATTAACAATCCATGGAAATGATATGAATAAAATAAGAAATCACGATGTCAATAATTAAAACAATAAATGCAACAGCAATAATAATAATAATAATAATAATAATAATAATAATAATAATAATAATAATAATAATAATAATGCTTATGACAATGTTAATAATAAAAGTTCAACATACCTGTCAAATAAAGAAACAGAAATAACACACTATTAAATCTTACTATCTAATAGTTTTATTTCAATTAGGATTGCCCCGACGTGAGTCGGGAGGCGAATGACGTTGAAGCGAGGTGCGCCACTGGTTTTATCCTTTCTCCCCACTTAAGTGCGACGGCGCGCAGCATACCGCAAGACGAATAGAAGGAGACCATAACAGAAAGTGCTATTTAAAAAAATACAAGAAGTATGAAACCATCATACTACATGTACAATCCACGTAACTTCTCGCATCGTTGAGCTCTAAGAGCGTGGTAACAAAAGCGTGGACATTCACCATTTAAGTAGTTATATTCAAATGTTATATATATATATATATGTATTATAAAAACAAAAAACCATGAAATAATTGTGCTCAATTTTTTGATAAAAGGAGCGATTTATAAAATATTTCAAATATAATAATAATGATCAACTTCTACAATATTGTTTCGAGCATTCGGTCGATGGTTCGAGATGGTTCGATTTTTTAAACACACACACACACACACACACACACACACACACACACACATATATATATATATATATATATATATATATATATATATATATTATATATATATATATATATATATATATATATATATATTATACATATCAAATACATATTTTACAAGGATACATTTTACTTTTGAAGGACTTCCGTAGTTTGACAGCGCCTAAAGAGGGGATCTTTAAAATAATTATTATCGGGGAACCCCCCCCCCCGGTATATTTATTACCATTTCTCTTGTGGGATCATTTCTCTACTTCTCTTGCTATTAGGGTAAGCGAGAGAAAGTGCAGCTATGTACTCTTGTGGTATGACACTCGCCTTCGGATCGGAGGGTCGTGGGTTCGAGCCTCTCTCGGCGCATATTTCAGTCCTTGGAATATGCACTTTACTCGTATTCTCTCACCGTATTAATGTGTACAATGAATACCTGGCCGTTAACAGCGTTGTCTTTGTCCGATATATTTTACTATCGCCTAACAGGCGTCATGTCAAGTCCTACGTGTTGCTGTTGGCCAGGGATCCCTTGTAAAACGCTATGAGCACATTTAGTGGATATTGCACTATATAAAAGCTCAAGTTTTTTTTAGACACATTAAAATAAAATTTGGATTATTAATTGGAAATCCGGATTATTGTTCGTAATGGTTTGGATTAATTATATAATATTATCTGGCAACCCTTATCCAAACTGTTGGGGAAACACACTCCGTGTAGGCTACTCGCTCTCTACACGTCGGAAACAGAGTAAGTAATAATGGCGTCGCCCGCAATCGTAAAAAAAAAATAACAACTGACTCAGCAAATTATTTTTGAAATTAGCAAAATCACGCCACGTATGACAATGAATCTTAAATAGTACTATAATTTATTGCTCTTGGGGTACTCTCGTAAAGCTGTGACTCACTGCCAAACGGATTGATTTTAGTTTTCCGATGTTTCGCTAGCTAGATGTTTTATGTTGATCAAGATAAATAGCAGCCCCTTTTTATGTTGTCAAATTAAAAAAAAAATTGATTCCCTATATCTGAGAAAGTAAGAAGTAAAACTATTCTACAAAAGATGTAATGTGGCGTTTTGGTCTCTAGTCAAAACATCGGTAAAATTTCTCCGCTCCTTTATTTTTTTTTAATTATTATTTTTTTTTTTACGAGAGGTACCTTTATTGGACATTGCAACTAAATTAAATCCATAATCGCAAAAAGATTAAGTAATTTATTAAAAGTGCAGTGAAACTGAAACTATGGAAGTTCTGCCTTTATTTTACTGATAACAACAAACCTCCTATCTTTTTCTTCACATACAGTCCAGAAGTTCAAGAAGTTATCTTATTTCTTGCTTGTAAGTTGTAAGATTATTTCAAGTAACACATGATCACATTTTGTTGACACAAAAGAATCTCGTGTAAACTGAATAAGGGCTCAAACAGAGTGGATGCCGAATCGACGCGGAATCGCATTTCATGCTTCTTTCGGATGACGGCAAGTGTGAATCGTGAAGCGCGCCAGAGTGGGGTCGTCGCGGAGTCGTCTCGCTGGCGTTGACGACGCATCAAAAAGTTGTGTGAGAACTACTCATAAATATGGCTGACTAAAAACAAGAACAAATTAAATACCCGAGTGACCTCAGCTTCGTTCTATCTATAGATAGTATGCACTTGGCTAAGAAGTTCACAACATTGCCATCCGGAAGTAAAACGGACCAACACAAAAACTGTGTGTAATAATTATCGTTTATAATCCGGCTAATGAGAAGTACTCATAAACGCGGATTGCAAAAAACAATAACAAAGGCCTGAGTGACGTCATCTTCGAACTATCTATAACGTACTAACGGAGACAGCGATATACAGAGAGACACGCAAACCTTCTTAAGTGGCCATAGGTTTTTATATAGCAGACGGTGCGTTCGGTCAACATCCTCTCGCTCATAATGTTTATTATGTGTAATACACTTGAAATGTTCATGTGTTTTCGCAGCTTTCTATATATTCATATATGATTTTTTCTCATTAATTTCTCTGGGACGATATTTTGTGTGTGTGTATTCGTAAGGTTGATAAATCGGGAAGAAATGGTGTGTATTTTATTTAAATGCATACCATCAATAGATAGTATGCAGATGACGTCACTCAGGCCTTTGTTATTGTTTTTGCCATCCGCGTTTGTGAGTTGTTCTCACTAAACTGTATTAACCAGACTATAAAACTTCATGGTTACACATGGTTTGTGTGTTGGTCCGTTATACTTCAAGATGGCAATGTTGTGAACTCCTTGGCCAAGCGCAGTCTATCTATACGCAAATGCCATGTTCACCGACTTGACATTGAATAACCACATATTATGGAAAAAGCCCCCAAGTTTCCTATTTCCATCATTTTAGTCTCCGGTACCAACGCATTCCTTTATGTGTAATCTTGAGTGTTTATAGTCTGATTATTAAAAGAATTTAGTGAGAACTAATCATAAAAAATGGCTTGCTAAAAACAATAACAAAGAGCTTGGTAACTCCGATTTCGTTTCAATCAGTGAGTAAAGTTCAACTGATTGATTTAACGACTGAAAGTCGCTTCCACTCCGTTTGTGTCAGTCGGCGCGTCAACGAATCATCAAAAATGAGGCGAGTAAAAAACCTGCAAAGCGACTCCACTCTGTATGAGCGGGGCGTTCCGGTCTATTGACATTGACATGCATGCTTTCACAAGAATATCTTTATGGCACAGTATACAAAGCCACAGACCAAAACGAAATGTTTTATTTTTATTTTTGTGTGTCATCATCTCCTTTGTAAGTATTATTGAAAGAAGCTATCAAAAGAGAGATATAGATGGAACGAAATTTACGTCACTGAGCTCTTTGTTATTAATTTAAGACTGCCATCTTATGATTTTTTTTCTCATTAAATTCTCTCAATCAGATTATAAACGTTTTAAGGTTACACATAGTTTTGTGTGTAGGTACGTATGTTGTGAGTGTTTTACCTAAATGCGTGGCATCAATAGATTGTGATCATAATCAGCTACAGTTCGACATGAATTGTTATTCTTCTAGACCGCTAGTTGGATGATTAGTTTT
>NW_027626623.1:2500-20304 GCF_034508935.2 Berghia stephanieae
ACATTACCGTTTCTGGACGATGCGACACATTGTACAGACTACAACCTATCTCTATAAACTTTAAAAGACAATTCCTCACAGTGTTCTATTTTTGTTATTACCAAATTCATTGTCATCATCTCCATTGCTCCGATATAACATCTCCTTTAATTATAACAAGATTTGATGTCAAAACACAGAAATATAAATTCATATAATTCCCGTTCTAAAGCTTTGTAGATTTTATAGAAATTTATAACAAAGAAAAAAAGAGAACAAATTAATAAGAAAATTCAAATTCTCCCCGGCTTTGGTAGACTTTTTGTTTATCTGGTTTCAGTTTATTTCATTATCCTCAAAGTAAAAAAAAAAAAAAAAAAAATTTTCTCTCTCTCTCTCTGAATCGCTAAATCTGATTAATAGGGTGTTTAAAGTATAATTTTAGAAGATTAGTAATATTTGACATTTGTGTAATATGACAATACGTCCCACTGTTTTGATCTGGTTTTATATTACGCCATTTCCACAAAAGATATTTAAAGTGTGTTATGAAGGGTTCCTGATCAATATCAACACGTAACATGTTGAACGAAACATGACAAATATTGGGAGATTTTCCAAATATTTATTTTAGACTAAAACAACGTTTTTAACGGCCAAGGTATCATTTTACACCTGAGTAATGTGAGATAATATAGGAAATGATTCCTTCCAAGCGCTCAAATACGCATCGAGCTCATTGAAGAGCCCACTGACTTAGACAATAGATTAATACGTAATTAGTGATTGAAGGAGAGTCATACGACATTATTATATGCTATATTTCTCTAATTTTCACACACTTTACCAAACATTAAATCAAACCGACAATAAACCACTCTTATTCACTCTTATTGTGAGGCAAAACCAATGCAATCACTGGCTATCCAGATGGACTGGGTACATTTTGTATGCAAAAAAAAAAAAAAAAAAACAAACAAGAGTTTCCTTGTAAATCCTCTCTTGGTTACATGTCCTATGTCAATATGTTGGTTTATATCGTGTATGAATCAGATTTACTGATTGACTTTATAAATATGTATTAAAATCCATCCATTTATACATGTGACTTAAATACAGTAAAACAACGTTTGTCGTCAATTTCCCCACAAAGCCAATACGAAATACGAAACTCTCAATTGCTTTTTTGATGGTGGTGATTTGATTACCTAAATGTACTCATATGGTTTAATTAGACAATGAAAATAAAAAAGAAAGAATACTTTTAGTGCCTTTAAAAAAAACGACAATTTCTCACCAGGGAGGATTTCTCTAAGAACCAAGACACAGCCTTTGTCAAGGTTGCATAGAATTGTCTTCAAAGCCTCATAGTTAAGCCTACAATCTACATAAAGACACTTCATTACTTATAGAAATACTTGTATTCAGTGTCATATCGGGGGCTTTGAAATAAACACTGTAATTGTGAATAAGTTATTAAATAATAATTGGAATCTAACAGATTTCCTACCTAAAGTAAAATAGAAAATGTCCGCGAGTTAGGGAAGGGTTTTGTCTCCCACCACTCTGAAATGGATTTGAAACGTAATATCATTGTAAACAGATGGTCGTCAAAGTTTATTTTCAGGTATCAATATATCTTATAAATTAAAGTTGTGTAGTAGTAGACACATGTTTGATTCATCATTGGTGACAGGCGACGGGTAAATATTTGCAGGTCTGACATCCGAACGCAATTTTGGGCCTAGTTTAACATTGTTGCATTGGACAATATTTTTTGAGAGTTCCATTATATCAATGTGCCCAGAATGGATCGGGTTATCAGACCTGCAGTTAACTGTACTTTATTACACAGTATAAATACGTTGTGGGTATGATCTTCGTGTGTGTAAGACGTTACATTTAGATGGATCAAGTGCTCTTTGCCAATGCTCTACACATTTGGAAATAACTCATGGAGGTGATATGTAATAAAGTAAAATAAAATACATGTGCTTACTGGAGTAGTTCACCAATCTTATGTCCACTACAAAGTGGCTGATTCTGTTTTGCAATTAAATCCGTGGATTTTTTATCAGAAAAAAATAATAATAATTTGGTCACAGCTGACGTTTCTGATAAAACTCTCGTCAATAACTTGACGGAATTCGATTAAGTACGTTTATATCATTTCCTTTACATTAACTGTTATTAATATTGTATATCATCTTTGTCATTTTGTTACTGTAAATATTGTTTATCTCATATACTTGACATTGTATAATATTTATCTCATTTAAAACAAATATTCTTTGTTTTTCATATTTCATGTTATAATAATCAGAACTAATAAACAGATCACAATCATTGTATTTACCATCACCAAGGCTATAACACAATTTCCCATTTCCAAGACTATAGGAATTTACCACAACAAGGATTACAACAACTCACCATCACCAAGACTATAACAATTTACCATTTTCATCACAACAACCATAAATCACCACGACTATTAAAACTATCACCACCACAACTATCATTACAACAACCACAAATCATCATCAACAAAAATACATATACAACAAAAACGGACACTGTCATCGCCTTGGTCATCCACAAATGACCAAATTCCAACATGGATATCATCAAATTTTATTAGCCAGTCCCACCTCTGCACCCAATAACTACAGGCATTATAAAGTATCTTTTTAACTTTCAAATTTATATTCATTTTACTTATCTACGATCCATATGCAGAATTATATTAAACATTTCCCCACTAAAACTAACTATGATCGTATGTTATTTATTTCATATTTAGATTACCTCTTTCTAACAGAAACAGTCAAACATCATTATCCAAAATGAAATATGGCCAACTCAGATGTGTGGGTTCGCACGTTTCATCAAAACTATTCGTCTAGAAATATTAATTCCCTTCTTCACGACCTGCTTGTACATTCATTTCAATTTGTACCAGATTTCTCCAAGACACGGAGTCTTCGGGGTTATTGAGTATATATATATATATATATATATATATATATATATATATATATATATATATATATATATTCCACATTTTCGTGGAACTATTCAATGTTTCATTTTAACATGTTTAGTGCCCCTGTGTGGCTGAACTCGTCTTTAATAAGAGATATATAGCTGGGTGACCTAAGTGAGGATTATACAATGGGCTACCAAAAGTAGTAAATAGAATTATATATATATATATATATATATATATATATATATATATATATTGTCACTCACATTATATGGCCAAGACGTTCGTTTCTGTGGCTTTCGTCCACGTCCTCACTCGGCATAATGTGGTATATATATATATATATATATATATATATATATATATATATATATATATATATATATATATATATATTCAGAAAAGTGAGTGGAGCAGGCACTTATGTTGGTAACAACAAGAAAAAAAATGTTTATTCTCTATTGTCTTCTGGCACTTTTCTACTCACTTCATATCTTGTTGTTAACAACATAAGTGCCTGCTCCACTCACTTTTCTGAATTAAAAAATTCACCCCACATACCGGAGCATACTCAATGTCTCAATCGTTTCTATGTTATGTGTTTGTGTTGAGAATATTGGCTTTTAAGCTTAACTGCTGGTCAAAAATAACTTCGCGATGGTGGCGCGCGAACGAGCCGGCAATCTCCAGTAGTGGATGAGAGAAGGCTTTAGAAATATGACTTGGGTTTGATACGAATATTTTTGTGTTCGTGGATAGCTCAGACGGTAGAGCCACGCTCTCACCTGCCAGGCGGAGTTGTCGTACCAATAAGGTCGCAGGTTCAAACCCCACCACCGCCGCGAAAAAAAAAATTATTCTCTATTGAGAGTATGCGGTAAATGACTAGGGGAGTTAATTTTGACATTTTACACGGTTCAGTCCCTTGATGGAAGTGGAGATTTCTTCAAAATGGCGACCAATGCAAACATGTCAATGGACCCTGTTTCGAAAAAACGATACAAGGAAAAAATTGAAAGCGTGAATGGGATTGATCCCTATTACATACAATCGGAAAAATGGTCAAAGGATATCAAGATGTATCCTCCAATCACGTACCATCATATTTTTACTTATCTGGTGTTACGAGAAAGTTTCTGCACAAGTGAGGATTTCGGGGTAAGTAAAGTTTGCATCTCATCTCATAACCCACATGGGATTCGCCTTTTTTTTTTTTTAATGTAGACGTTTTGATGGTTTAAAAAATATGATAATAACTCAATAGTCATAGAAGTTTTAAGATGTGCATATGTTTTTTTATTTTTTGAATATTTTTGTCGTGAACGGATTTCCCAATCTCGTTCACGATGTAAAAAATAAGGAAAAAGTTTAGAAAAAGTCTCCACCGAAGTGGGCGTTCTCCATATATGTAAAGGACATATATGGGCGGTTAAAAACTGCTCTAGAGCACTTCGGGAATCGTCCCGGTCTAGCCTGATTTTTATAACATACCAAAAGTATGGCGGATCGGATCTTAGTAGCAGATACAACGATGGGCGAAGATAGTTGATATGTCTATTTCAAATAAGGCTGTAGATAGTCGAGAGAAAGAATGAAAGGTGTCGCGAGCTTTTAAAGGGTAGAAATGATGACGTCACGTTTACGCGGGAGACAGTGAACGAACACAACATGAAGATTACTCACAACAGCTCGATCGAGACACTGACAGTCATGACATGACAAACACTTACAACAACAACAACAACCTATCACAATAATCAGTTACATAAAATCTTCCCCACATTCCTCCCCCTCCTAAAATGCTTTCTCTCCTGAAGTTATACCCGATATAGATTAAAAGTGGGAAGATCTCATGTTTGCATAAGTTTGTCTGGTCCTAAAACATTACTTAAAATATATATATCAGAACATAGTACTTATGAAAATTGGACCAAAATTTATAAAAGATAACTTGTTAGGAGGGATATAATATTTTAAATTTCATTGGGGATATAAGCAATCAAAATTGTAAGGCAATATCAGTGGTTGTTTGCTGCACTTGTAAATGGCTGGATATATATATCCCTTTTTTTTTCTTTAAAACAATGCAGCTGAAAATAGAGCTTATTTAGTATTTACATTATTGCTAGCAGGCCAGGGAATCTCTTTATTAATTAATAGACAGGATTACAATCACCAGGGATAATGTCAGAAATAAAACAAGCATGGTTGGAACCATGTCAGTTACCAATTCATGTTAATGTCTATAATACAGGTCCTGTCACAAGGTGGTAACCATCATCATTTTAAAGCTTCTGCTTCTGACTCACCTGATCGAGGTAGTAAAATACCTTCTGATGTACATACATAATTCCCTCCCTCGCCTGCTTGAGGTGATCACCCATGTGTTCCATGTTATCAGTTCATAGGGATACCACATGGTCGTCGTGGTACCCTCATGGGCTCTTTCTCACATCTTGGCTTATTCTGGTTCCATCAGGTTGGGTCGGGTTCTAGAGCCATTATCAGATGGGCCTCTGGGTAGCTCTCTCCCTTCCTCGCCTGTGATTCCGAGGGGTACCATCCCTGGTATCATCAGGTCTCTGGGTTCAGGGGGGCTTACACCAGGTATCATCAAGCCTGTGGTTCCGAGGGGTTCCAACCCTGGTATCATCAGGTCTTGGTTTCAGGGCACTTTTTTAGCTGTAATCAAACCTGTGATTGCTTGGGGTATCATCAGGCTCCCTGTGGACGGTGTCTGCTCCTGGTGTCTCTAGTAGTCCCTTGTGCCATCATGATGTGAGAAGTTTCTTAGTGGGGAGGTGAAACCTCTACCCTTTGATGGGGAGGTGAAAGTGTCACCTCTACCCCTTCTCCTTCAGCCTTTGGTTCCAGTCTAGTATCATCAGGCTGAGCTTCTCTGGCATTTTCTTTGGAATTGAACCCCTTCATCACTGTCACTGCCATGTTGACAGTGGTGGCATCGACTCGTTGCTATTCTGCTCAGTTGATACAGACCGTGATGTTGCTCCAGACAGTCATACATACTTTGTTGTTTCTTTCCATGGTCTGGGGTTTGTCTTTTTGTACATAGCAACAGATATGAGTCATGACAGAGTTGGAGGCTTCTTGATTGACCTTTCTTCTTAAAGTTTGTGTCTGTTTTTTACACATAACACTGCACCGAAGACGAAATCTGCAATGATGCTGGCAGGACTGATCAGGATTGCATTCAGTTATAAATTATTATTATTATTATTATTTTTTTCTGTCTTCGAAGTGCACTTTGTTGCCTCTTCTAATTCCATAGTCGAATTTCATCTATTCAACTCTGTCTTCAATGGTTTCCTAGCAGTCTTGTGAGCTTGCTTTAAATATAATTTTTAACATTTCGCCAATAATTACCCCTCTTCCTTTATGGGTTTAGGCATAAGCTCACATCCTTTGTTGTAAAATCTATCAATTGACTGCACTACAGATGATGGAAGCAATTAGTAATACATATTCTTCCTAGGTATGTAGCTTCATAATGTCACCATTTTTTTTCTTTTTTTTTTCTTCGCTCTTCTTGACCATTTTTCACTAGTCAGAGAGCGGTGGTTCAGGTGTTGTGCATTTAAAAGAGGCTACCCATGCCATGTCTAGTTTATTCCTTGATTTGAAATTATTATCAAGGAAATAATTGACCTGAATAAGAATTCTTAACTGCTGCTCATGTCATTACTTACACTGTGGTGGTGATTGAAGTGATCTGATTTGTGAGAGTTATTTTGCATCTTTGTTGAGGGTCATAGAATGCCATTCTCAACTTATGTCGTGGGTATCCCAAATGGATTAGAGTTGTTAGGTCCTGGCCTCTCATATTTACTTTTATATTTTAACCACAGTAAGCAGCCTTAAGTAACACATTGACATCACTGGAGGGTGGCAAGAAGATATATATGACTTGTGATCTCACTCTCTTTGCTCTTTCATGGTTCTTGATGTCATGTACTGGATATGCTTACACACAATTTCAAAATCTCTTGAAGTGGCAATTTCAGCAGGTTTATTCTCCCTCACTTCATTCGTCCAAAGTGGTCATTGGGAAGTAAGAAGAGATTCTGGCTTATTGTATAATATATTATTGTGCAGCGTCCACCAGTCTTGTCTGTTGGGCATGGAGCTGAGATGTTTTAAGTTTGAAAGACGATCGTCAAAATATTTTCCAAGGACAAGGGTATCATCGAGGAAGGCTAGTATCCTTTTCTGGTTTAACCCTCTCAGCACTTAATTATTCTAGAATATGTCCTAGGGTTATTGAAGAGTTCAAGGGGAGTTTATTAAACTCAAGCGTCTTTGGTATGTACGGAAAGCTGCTTTGTGCTAGAAATCTTCATGAACTGAGGATCTACCAATAAGCCAAATTGGATGCACAAACAGATCTGTCTTCCGTACCAATAGTGCCGTTGCAGCAGCCCAGCTCCAGGTTGAGGGTTGTATTACCCCTGCTTTAAGCATCTTGTCTAACATTTCATCTTCTTCTTTGGTAAAGTGAACGGGGGTACGTCGCAAGCCTAGTTTAATTGGCTTTGCATCTCCTGTATCAATGTAGTGTTGTATTGATATTCCCACAGCAATTGTTCAACTTTACCTAGTCTCTCATCTCCCAGAATGGACGTAACTCTCTGCCAGAGATCTATAAGTTTGTCTGGTAGTTGGATCGGCTGGCAGGAAGTGCTTGATATGGCACATTCCCCCTCCGCTTCTGTCATGGGGTTGCTGAGTTCATCCACTTCTGTTAAATTCAGCCAGTCATCTTCGTCATCTTCAAATATATCTCTTGCTTCCAGGGGAAGCAACTGTCCTATTTCCGTCCCTTTTTTGAGGAAGCATTCATCACCTGTGTTGATCAAGCACACTGTAACAACTGGTTTGGTTACGTGCAGGGTGTGGCCCACAGAAATTGGCAGATTTCTATATGGTTCCAGGTACATAAATGGTGAATTGGGCAGATAGTTTAACTCAACATTAGTGATTACTTCTGACTGGGCTGGTATGATCAATTTGTGGGGAATGGCAATCTTGATAGTTGTTCGGTCTCCATCATCCACTGGTAAACCTGTTTGTGCCATGTCACACTTGGGACTTACACTTTCAGTCGAATTTGTTGCAAGAGGAATAATTTGATTTTGACAAAATAATTGTTGTTTTTCCACATCAATCTTTGCCCTTAATTTCCTCAGCAGGTCTATTCCTAATAGCATTGGGTCGAAAATGGGAGCAACATCGATATGAGTTAGCAGATGAATCTCTCCCAATCGCAAGTGTAGTGGCCCTACTAATTTTGCAGAGAAGCTTTGATCTTTACCTGCTGCAAACATCTTCATGGACTTCTTACAAGTGGGGGTGGGTAGGATTTTGTTATGGGTGTTTTCAGAGATGATGGTAACATCTGTTGCAGTATCCACAACTGCTTGTACAGGGACGTTTTCAATTGTACATTGTACTTTAAGGGCAGATTCTGACTGTAACCTTGCAATACAGATACATTCTTCATTAAAATAAGGTTTTACAATCTGTTCTGGATCTTGGCTAGACCGATATACATTGTGGTTTCCGTTGTTGGTCTGCTGGGCAAGGTTTTCCTTAGTTTCTTCATGTTTCATAAAATTAGTACAGTCAGAAGAGTAGGGGCACAAATTGCTCATAGCCTTATATCTGTGTTGTGCCTCAAAAACTGGGTCCTCTTTAATTGCCCTTGCTTGAACTGGGATCAATTCCGGGCTCAACTGATCCCTGCCCGTTTGGCGCCTTGTCTTCCTTTGGGCGACCTGTCATGGAGCAGTCTCTAGCATAGTGGTCTTGACCTCCACATGAAAAACAGGCACTTGATGATGGGGAATTGGAGCGGGATCTTGGCTGGGCACGTCGAGCGCCTCTTTGCATAACTTCCAAGACTTGACTTTGGAGTGTAATGAGAGTGTCTAATTTACGTTGGGTTTGTTCATGCATTGATAACATCTTTTTGAACATTGCCTCAACACTCATCTCAATCTTCTGCTGTACACCAGCTGTCTTAATGCTCGTGTTGCGAGTCACTGCTCTAATTTGGCTATAGTCTTCCAATTCCTCAGATTCTGACCCAGATTCTTCATCGTACACATTCACCGCTTGGATAGAGGGCTCTCTGAACCGCACGGTGTTGCTGGTACTTGGTCTATCCTTTCGTGCACGCCAACCAACTTGCTGAGAATTTTAAAAAAAGCTTATATGTTCTCAGGGCTTGGTCCATCGTGGTGCACTCCTGACATGCAATATATTGGGCTGCCTTCACGTCATATAGTCCTGTTATAAAATGGGCTACCACTTGGGACTCTAAATTGCGGGGGGACTGTCCAGGAAATGCCTGCAGTGCCAACTCCCATGGCTTGTCAACATAGTCTAAGACATCTTCTTTTTCAGCCTGCGTAGTGCTGTTGAATTGTATCAGAGTTGCATGTTGTAGCTGCTGATCACCAAATCGATTTCTCAGGGTGTCATATGCATCTCGTATGTCTGTAAAGACTATCGACTGATGGATCCGTGAGAGATAATCCGCTGCTTTTCCTTCCAGGGCAAGGCCCAGGAAAAATAGTTTGTCACGGAGATGTTGAATATTATGATAATTCAGAAAGTTCTGAAAATTATATTCAAACGTATCCCATCTTTTTGTCCCATTGAAAGAGATAGATTTAGGCAGCTGTACCTTGGACGGGGGTGGCATAAGTGGGCCTCCACTGCTCATATCTCCATAATGATCCGTGGAATTGCGATCCGCAGGTGGGGCCTCGTAGGAATGCATGTAACTAGTCTCATCCCTCCATCCTCGTCTTTCCCTGTGCATGCTTGCCTCAATAAGAGCATCCTCCTGTTCTAAGGTTCTTCTCATAGATGGTTTTCTTCGTGGTAGCCGGCGGGTTTGCCTTACTTTGTCTCTTGCATATCCACAATCCTCTCTTTGCGGCCCCTTGATGTGAGACCCTTGTTTGAGAAATCTTGAGAGGGTGGGTCCAATGTGTGAGTTATAGATTCAGGACATTCAGAGTAAGGCACCTTGTCCATGTAATTTTGACAAAATTTAGCTTCATGAACGAAAGGAACCCGCTCGCGGTCGGATGCCAAAAAGGATGTTGGGTAATGGTCTTCGGTAGGCTGATCGTGCCACGCATTACGAATGGTGCGTTTCGCATTGTTACAAAATGTCGGGTTCGCAACACTACTAGCACCTTCTTGAGGATTGCTAGTAGCGTCATGTTCAGGATACGAACCTGCAGCTTTAGTTGGGGTCTGCTGCGCAGACAGTTCCCTTCGTCTGTCTCCAGCACCAGACGCATTATCATTCGAATCCATTCTATTTGGGGAACTGTCGCGAGAGGTACCAGGGGCATGTTCACCTGCTTTCTCAAAAATGCACGATTCGGAAACCGAAAAATCAAAAAGTTCTAACATGTCACCATTACTGATCTTATCTATCACATCCTCCTTAGTGAGTAAACCGTTACGTGCTCGAATGTCAAGCAGGGTTCTAGCCAAAGGCTTGCTTATACGAGATGACCTTAAAAGGTCCTTAGCAGTAATGACATTAATCATTATCTTTGCATCCATTTTGGATTAAACTGAAATATGATAATTATTTATTTCAGTTAAAATGACAGACCAGTTGATGCAAATCAATTAAAGCAATGATAAAGTCTGTAAACTTGGAATACTCTCAGATCCCTTCTCACTTGTATACAACACCTACACCACAGTTGACAGATTTCACTTTTTTCACTGTTTAATCCCTGGGCTAGGGTTAGAAGTGGTTCTTATCCTTTTTAGACACTGACCAGGTGTCTAAGGCAAGTGGATATGTTTACAGAGTCTGGATGTAAAGAGTTCAGAGAAACATCCAATATAGAGGGGGTTTAGGAGCGTGTAAAGCTGGAAAATAGTTTCTGTGTTTGGTGAGTAGAAACACTTTTACATGGCTGCCTAAGCTTTGACTTTGATCATCTAAATAAAGGCAGATGATACTGTTACTGTTACCTTTTGTTTAGAAAAGCACAGTGAGATTGTTAAGCAACAATCTTGGCGCCAATTATTTGTATATTATTCACAGAAATAGTATTGTTGATGTCAAATATTGGAAAGTATTTAAGTAGACATGCAAATAATTTAGCTCACATGCAGGTTGAATTCCAATCTTAGTTGAGACATCAGTGCGGGAGTGAAAACCATGACCCCAATAATGGTTCACCAGGCTAATTCTTTGAAGTGAATTGATTAAGCCCTCATGCACTTTCAAGTAAAATTATTGAATTGTACTCACCAATTTTGCTCCATTTTGTTGAATAGAAATCACAATTGCACAATTTTATTGGCAAAAATAAACGAAAGTTGAGCTCGAAGTCTCGATGAAAAAATTGAGCTGAGTTGAGATCGTAATTTCGCCAGTTCAAAAATAATTGCCGACCCCTATAAACGGCTTTCCTCTCTGGTTTAAGCAATGAAAAAACACAACTAAACCAGGGGAACTTAATTCAAGGCGCTATACTTACAACACAATCAGATGAAACAAGTTTTTAGATTCATAATTCTGATTTGTTTACAAGAACTCTTTACCTTGAAGAAGTCAATTCCCGTGCACTGAGTGCTACCATACACTTTAAAAATGGCAGGGTTCGGAAATTAGTCGCAGCGCCAATTGTCGTGAACGGATTTCCCAATCTCGTTCACGATGTAAAAAATAAGGAAAAAGTTTAGAAAAAGTCTCCACCGAAGTGGGCGTTCTCCATATATGTAAAGGACATATATGGGCGGTTAAAAACTGCTCTAGAGCACTTCGGGAATCGTCCCGGTCTAGCCTGATTTTTATAACATACCAAAAGTATGGCGGATCGGATCTTAGTAGCAGATACAACGATGGGCGAAGATAGTTGATATGTCTATTTCAAATAAGGCTGTAGATAGTCGAGAGAAAGAATGAAAGGTGTCGCGAGCTTTTAAAGGGTAGAAATGATGACGTCACGTTTACGCGGGAGACAGTGAACGAACACAACATGAAGATTACTCACAACAGCTCGATCGAGACACTGACAGTCATGACATGACAAACACTTACAACAACAACAACAACCTATCACAATAATCAGTTACATAAAATCTTCCCATTTTATTGATGTTTGAGTTGTCTAGATAGTATCAGTATCCTTCGATTCTCAGAAGAGCCAGATTCCAAGTCCAAGTCCAACCAATTTTCTCAGTTCAGCTTTTTTCTTTCCAGGCAATTTTTTTCTTCTATTTCTGTATGGACATGAAGAATCTCGGTCTCTTGATCATTTTTTTTTCATATGATGATACTGAATGTTTATATTTATAGTCATGTTCATGTTCATCATAACATAAGAATCGTCGTACTCCAGATTGTCTTCTACTTCTGCTTCTTTGTTTCACAATAAATTGAAACTTGTAACTAATGATACTCTATGGTGTATGTGTAAGTGTGTGAGTGTGTGTGTGTGTGTGTGTGAGTGTGTGTGTGTGTGAGACAGAGAGAGAGAGAGGTCGCCATAATTAATTAAAACCCTCAAACTCAAACGTGTTTATTTTAGAGTATTAGAGTCTGAGCTCCTTTTCCCCCTCTTGTCAGTAAAGTCAGTTGCTCCAAAATTTGATTAATAATTGCATTGTGTGATGTTCTTTTTATTGGGGTGAGGTCATTACTATTACTTTTTTAAAACTTAAAACTTAAAATTACCTATTCTAATTGAGTTTGTCAAAGTAAGGCTAAGTTTGTTGATCTGACTTCATTTATTTTTCAATTTTTCAGGCACTAAAGGGCCTTGCTGCTTTTAACCAAGCATACAATGGATGGGTTAAAGAGTTGCTGGTTTTCCAACCTCCTGGATGTGACAATAAAATTGTGAAAGCAAAGGTAAATTCCTACAAATGATTTAATCGCATTGATTGATGATTTTGATTCAAATTCATAGACGGAGAGTGAAAGGATACATACGAAAAAAAAGAGGAGGGTAGCAGTCTCATTATGGGAGCATAAAAAAATGTAGCAGTTCAATAGGCTATCCAATATTAAATTTCACAGTGGACCATTTTTGCAAAGGGATGCAAGGTTCCTTAACCAATTTTGATTAGTTTTTAAAAAGAAATGAGGACAAAGGTCTCCATGCTCAAAATCATGAGTGAAGCACTTTGTGAAAGCTATAACTATAAGCTAGAATCGCAGAGGATTGCCATTTGAAGCCGCAATTTTATTACAAAAAACTGTAAATTTTATCACTTTTGCCGTAAAATTAGTCATTTTTGTATGTTGAGTTAACTGTTGGGATTCGGATAACATTATGTATCCCCAAAGGAGAATTTAATACAATGATGCAGAGATGCGAGCTTAATACAGATCATGTCGTCTTAAAGCATGGTCCTCAGGAGGAGGCTTGGGCTTGCTTAAGTTCGAATTAGACATAGACCAAAGATTTCCATGAAATAAATTTCACAGATATTTCCTTTCGTTAGTGAGTCGTAATGTCGCAACACCACCCGATAATGCTGCTGATGTAGTGGTATATGTTGGGGTTGTTTTTTTTTTGTGGCTTTTAAAAAAAATGTGTTTTTTGTTTTTTAAATTTTATATTTATTTTTGTAATTCATGATGGTATGAATTGAATAAAAACACTCAATTTGAAAGGGGAAAAAAAGGGAGTCATTTATCATAGGGAAGAATCCTGGTGTTGAAGAGGTCTGTCTTATTTTGGTGTGATGAATTCAGTAATTGAGCTTCGTTTGAGATGTGAAACAATGCTCTGTTGCACAGTCCTTGTGACTGTCTTGAATATAATATAGTTATATTTTATTATAATTTCTGTTGGTGTGTGTGTGTGCGCGCACGTTAATGCATAATTTATATTGGCAATTGTCTAAAAATAAACTTTTGGATTGATTGAAATTGATGATATGATGGCACAATTTGTTTTTGTGCAAGTTGTCATTGCTTCAATACCTCAATGGGTCTGAGTTCAATCAAAATGTACCAAAAGGGTGCAATTTTTTAAATCGTTTCCATACAGCCTTTCAATGGAGGAGGAGGGGGGGGGGGGGGGGGGGGACTAAATAAAGAATTGTAAGTGTATGAACAGTGTGAAATCTTTTCTGATTTTATGTTTCCTTCCTTTATTTCAGGTTCTTCATTCAATGAGACTAAGTGAAAAGCCGGTGGAGGCATGGGCGATTGTGTCTGATGATGGACGTGTATGCTCGGCTCATTGCACATGTGTTGCAGGATTAGGAGAAGTTTGCACTCATGTTGCAACCGTTCTCTTCTTCATCGAAGCCACAAACAGAGTAGCAGAGAAGGAAACCGTTACAGGTCGCCAGGTTACTGGAAACCTCCATGTGGCCAACAGAATTGTGCAGAGAGTTTGAGGGCAGTTGACATAAATTTCACTGGAGCCCAGTCTCAAAGGAAAATACTTCTAAATGAAGAAAAGGTCAAAACCCCCCATCCAAAACCAAAATGTGTTGAACCCTCATCAGCCGTGAAGGAGACCTTCCTTAAAAAATTATCAACCTTATCTTCAAAGAGTGTTGTATTATCTGTTGTGAAGGAGCATCGGACTCCTTTCATTCCTTCGACCAAAATGCCTGTATTTTTTCGATCATTTATAAATGAAAAATTTATTGATCGTTCGTATGATGATATCCTTCAATATTGTGATAGTTTAGATTTTTCTTGCTCCCCTGAGCAATCATTATTTGCGGAAAAGGGGACTCGTGCGCAAAATAAATCAAATGTGTGGCATAGGCTTCGGGAGGGGAGGATTACGGCCTCAAAGTTTTATTCTGTATGTCGCACGAACATTTCCTTTTCCACTTCAATGAGCCTGTTAAATTCTTTAATTTCGTCAAAAAATGTATTATCAAATGTGTCTGCTGTTAAATGGGGAATGGACAAAGAAAGCGAGGCATTTGATGCCTATGTTCATTCTGTCGATAGGTATATCCATCACAGTTTTACCTTCAGGCGTTGTGGTCTCTTTATAAAGAATGAGACACCTTTCATTGCAGCTTCACCAGACGGCATCGTTCATTGTGAGTGTTGTGGACAAGGATGTCTGGAAATCAAATGTCCTTACTCTGCTAGGGATCTTACAATTCGTGAGGCTGTCACATCCATTAGTAATTTTTGTTTAATTGTGAACAATACTACTTTTGAACTTAGGAAAGATCATCCGTATTATTACCAAGTGCAATGTCAAATGTATGTGACAGGCACGAATTATTGTGACTTTTTTGTGTGGACAACAAAAGATTGTTTCACTCAAAGGATCTCTTTGGACAAAGATTTTGTTTTTTCAAAACTTCAGAAGTGTGAAGAGTATTTTAAAAAGGTTGTATTACCTGAGTTAGTTGCTCAGTTTTTTTCTAGACTAGTAAAAGCTGGGGAAGCTGCACCAACACCTTCTTCTCCCAATAAAAATAAACTATTCTGTATATGCCGGAAATCAGAGTATGGAAAAATGATTCAATGTGATGGCAGTTGTGAAGAATGGTTTCACGTGGACTGTGTTGGATTGTCAAGAGTGCCTAAAGGAAAATGGTTTTGTGAGACGTGCAAAAACACCATGAGCAAACGGAGAAAATTGAATCAAGTCTCTTAAAAAGCCATTTTTAACGTTGAGATTATCACAAAACCATTTTCTTTTTCACTCAAAGTTAAATATATCATATGTATTATTACACTGTATTTTTTTACAGAGCTGTCAACTTCTGTTCTTTCCCTCTGATTTTTCCATGTAAAGACATGGTCCTTTAAAAAAAATAATTTATGCATCCAGTTTGATTTAAATATCAACTATTTTAAGTAGCCTGGTCCTTATTTTTGATTGAAATGGAAAGGAATGTTGTTAAAATTTAGATACAATGCCTGCACAGTACTTTTGATTTCAGATGAAATTCTTAGTTTTAAAGTAACAATCTTTATTTTTTTCCTCAAAGATCTAATCCTATTTTATTAAGATTTTATCATTAGTTTGCAGCTCTGTTTGAATTCAGCATTCTTCATTTGGAAACCGAAGCTATTTCATGAGTCCTTAAAACAAAGAGTAATAGATTTTATCATTAGTTTGCAGCTCTGTTTGAATTCAGCATTCTTCATTTGGAAACCGAAGCTATTTCATGAGTCCTTAAAACAAGGCGTAATAGATTTTATCATTAGTTTGCAGCTCTGTTTGAATTCAGCATTCTTCATTTGGAAACCGAAGCTATTTCATGAGTCCTTAAAACAAAGCGTAATAGATTTTATCATTAGTTTGCAGCTCTGTTTGAATTCAGCATTCTTCATTTGGAAACCGAAGCTATTTCATGAGTCCTTAAAACAAAGCGTAATAGATTTTATCATTAGTTTGCAGCTCTGTTTGAATTCAGCATTCTTCATTTGGAAACCGAAGCTATTTCATGAGTCCTTAAAACAAAGCGTAATAGATTTTATCATTAGTTTGCAGCTCTGTTTGAATTCAGCATTCTTCATTTAGAAACCAAAGCTATTTCATGAGTCCTTAAAACAAAGCGTAATAGATTTTATCATTAGTTTGCAGCTCTGTTTGAATTCAGCATTCTTCAGTTGGAAACCGAAGCTATTTCATGAGTCCTTAAAACAAAGCGTAATAGATTTTATCATTAGTTTGCAGCTCTGTTTGAATTCAGCATTCTTCAGTTGGAAACCGAAGCTATTTCATGAGTCCTTAAAACAAAGCGTAATAGATTTTATCATTAGTTTGCAGCTATGTTTGAATTCAGCAGTCTTCAGTTGGAAACCGAAGCTATTTCATGAGTCCTTAAAACAAAGCGTAATAGATTTTATCATTAGTTTGCAGCTCTGTTTGAATTCAGCATTCTTCAGTTGGAAACCGAAGCTATTTCATGAGTCCTTAAAACAAAGCGTAATAGATTTTATCATTAGTTTGCAGCTCTGTTTGAATTCAGCATTCTTCAGTTGGAAACCGAAGCTATTTCATGAGTCCTTAAAACAAAGCGTAATAGATTTTATCATTAGTTTGCAGCTCTGTTTGAATTCAGCATTCTTCATTTGGAAACCAAAGCTATTTCATGAGTCCTTAAAACAAAGCGTAATAGATTTTATCATTAGTTTGCAGCTCTGTTTGAATTCAGCATTCTTCAGTTGGAAACCGAAGCTATTTCATGAGTCCTTAAAACAAAGCGTAATAGATTTTATCATTAGTTTGCAGCTCTGTTTGAATTCAGCATTCTTCATTTGGAAACCGAAGCTATTTCATGAGTCCTTAAAACAAAGCGTAATAGATTTTATCATTAGTTTGCAGCTCTGTTTGAATTCAGCATTCTTCATTTGGAAACCGAAGCTATTTCATGAGTCCTTAAAACAAAGCGGTAATCGATTATTATCAATAGTTTGCAAGGTCTGTTTTAATTCCAGCATTCTTCACTTTGGACACCGAAGCTATTTCAGAGTTCCTTAAAACAAAGCGTAATCGATTGTATCATTAGTTTGCAGCTCTGTTTGAATCAGATTCTTCATTTGAAACTCCGAAGCTATTTCATGAGTCCTAAAACAAAAGCGTAATAGTTTTATCATAGTTTGGCAGCTCTGTTTGATATCAGCATTCTTTATTTGGATACCGAAGCTATTTATGAGGTCTGGCCTTAACAACAAAGCGTAATAGCTTTTATATTAGTTTGCAGCTCTGTTTGCTATATTCTCAGCATTCTTCATTTGCGAAACCGAAGCTTTTCATGGTCCTTAAAAACAAAGGTAATAGATTTTATCATTAGTTTGCAGCTAGTTTGAATTCAGGCATTCTTCATT
>NW_027626624.1:0-5903 GCF_034508935.2 Berghia stephanieae
GGAGGGGGTTTTTTAAACTTGTAGGTTTCATTTAATTATTAGCTTGCGGGAGTAGCATTTGTTTGCGTTAAATTTCATTCCCCAATATACCCACGTTCGAGACTAATTCAAGTCCTCTTGTAGCAATTTTTGATCATTTGCAGATTTAAATTGGTCGGTATATTAGACAGTCATCGGCGAATAACCTAATCTGAGATTTTACTCGTAGAGGTAGGTCATTGGTGAAACAAAGAATAGAAATGGGTCCTAGCACCGTTCCCTGTGGTACTCCCATATGACGGGACATTCATCCGATAAACGTCCCGTCTAGGACTACTTTCATGGTACGTTTTGTGAGGAAATTACAAAGCCCTGTGTGTAAAGAGCCACGAATTCCGTAATTTTCTAGTTTTGCAGGATTTTTTGGGTTTGTGGGCACAGTATCAAATGCTTGAGTGCCGATGTCTCCCTGAGTGTTGGCATTCGGGAGTTTTAAACGGGTCGTTTACAGTTATTAGAGTTGGCCCTTTCACATGAGTATCCTTTGCAAAACCCCGTGGTTCATCAGTTAGGATGTCGTTGTTCTCAAATGGTTCATCATGTTCTTAAAGATTTTTATGTTCTAATAGTTTGGATATTACAGACTCAGTGAATTGGACGGTAGTTCTCTGCTTTATTTTGTTGCCTTTTTAAATACAGGTGCGATGTTTGCCTTCAGCAGTCATTAGGGAGCATCCCGGTGTCGACCGTTTTTTGGGAAAATTATGCATAATGAGGGGCCAAACTCTCAGCACACCCCTTTATACTTGTTGGGGATGTTATCGGCCTGACGCCTTAGATGGATCGACGTTTTTCATTTAACTTTTCAACTCCTAATTTTATGTGTATTAGTAAAGATTGTCACCCCTATGTATGTGGGTGGGGGGTTGTACCGTTGGGATCTTGGGGGGGGGGGGGGGGGGGTAAAAAAAAATTTTAAAATTGACCAAAGGGGTCTTTGCTTTACCCTTTCCCCTTAATGTACATTTTTTTTTTTTCAATGGGGCTACACCAAGGGAACGGAATAGTTTTTTTTTGCTTTTATTAGTTCCAATCGGTGGGGGTCCGTCCACTACCCCGGGTTGGGTGTGACTCTCTCTTTTACTTTTTTTTTCCCGGCGCTGTTTAGTTTTTTGTCTCAGCGTTTAGATAATACTAAAAAACCGCCAGCCTTTAAAAATATACCAAACCACAAAAATGGGGGGGGGGGGGGGGCAGGATTGAAAAAGAACCGATCGCTTCACATCAAAGGAGGGTAATCGGTGCAATCGATTTTTTATCTCCTTTCCCCAAGCGGGGATTATACTATCTTTGATCGGGGGAAAAGTATTTTGCCAAAATAAGCTATTTCATTTACTCTGTTTCCCGTGGATCAAGGCTTTTTATGATTAATGATATATTTTGGGAATTTTTATTGTTAAATATTTGCAATCATCTTTTCTAAATGGTGGATCAGGAAACTTGAATCAATAATAACACGAAATAAGGCGAGTAAAGAAGTGCCAGAAAACAATTAGAGTATAAGTCTTTTGAAGAGAGTCGAACTCGAGACTAAACTGATACCCTTGGCTGCCATTTTGGCGCTCTGCAATCAACGCCCTTTACCATTTCATGGTAGTCTTATGGCACTTCTCAACTCACTTCATTGCAAGCCCCATTTTTCTTTCAGAAAGTATTTATTTTCCGACAATGTATGAGAAGAGCTTAACTATTTGAACTACTTGAACTTTTGGAATTTTAACCATAGGTTGCCCTTTTTGCTACTAACATGTCGACATCCCCATTTAAAGTGGCATTTTCAACAAAGTCTGTGTCCGTATACACCTCTATACCTTGAAAAACGAACATTGTCCCTCTTTTCTTGTTAAGTTTTCACTGTCTCTAGACTGGTGTCATTAAAATTTGAGCACCATACATCCAAGAATTGTAGACTTGTCCATCCGTTTCATGCGGAATGGCTTGTGAATACTTTTTTGGCCTTTTTTCACGGAGAATTTGATATTTCGATTAGGATATTTCGTTAGAACTTCCACCTCACAGAGATATAACATTCCGGTGTCTTCAGGTTTGTTTATGTTTGACCCCTAACGACCTCTTAAAAGCTTGCCGTTTTCGCAAGTCAAAAATTAAGAATTTTAACGTGTTAGGGTTCCTTTGTGGAAAACAATAGTTCCCTTTAAATTGAGATCTTTGTCCAGGAAGGGGGAAAAGGGTTTTCTTCGACACGTTAAACATAGAAATTTCTCAAATTGTCATAGGTGTCACCGTATCGTTCTTTATTTGTAAAGCATGTATTTGATACTGTGCAACAAGTCAACCATCCACCATTGATTTTTGGTCGATTTGGGTTTCCCGAACACGAATTATCTGGGAAGTATCCCGAGTATCCGCCGTCTTTTCCCTCGTAGCAGCTGGAGTAAAGCATAAAAATTTTAACGGAGGGAAAGTTCACATTAAACCAAACAGAAAAGACCCAGTAATTAAAAAAAAACATTTCTGGCTCTAGTCATAAAATAACTATGCATGTTCCTTGAGACAAATTAATACAAAAGGAAGGCTGAAGGGCTCGTCGCTTTTTATACAGTCTAAGTCTATAAAGAATAATAATCTTCTCACAATCATGTCAGGGGCACGAGTTGCTGGGAGTTTTTAATGTTTAGTTGATTGACGGGGGTTTATTCATATGTCTTAATTCGTAACGAAGACAAGTACCTTATCTTCTTTGATCTCTTGATCACACAGACAAATGTATATTTTTTGACAATTGACCGTCATTATTTATTAGAAATACAAAGCAAACTATATCTATGTTGGTTATTATTTTTGAAAATCCACTCGTTTTTTTTTTTTCCCCTTTAACTCCTCAATGGTGGTGTGGGGGATGGTGAGAGTGTGGGGGTCGTGGTGATGATGATGATGATGAGATGATGAGAGATATGATTATGATGATGATAATGGTTATGATGAGGCGAAAAGGTATGAAGACCTAGATACTTCCAGTATCAGATCACAATATTTTAGAGTCGATCAAATAAAAAATCGATAACGGTTCATTTGTATTCATGACAGATAAGTTTCATTGAAAAAGATCTGAAAAATTACCGTTTCATTACATCTTACACCAGTGCCTGCTTCCTAATTTGTAACTTTGATATCGTTTGATTGTCTCTTGTCCCCTTTGGGTGAAATAAAAATAATTATTATTAGATTAGATGCTTCTCACACTAAGAAATGTTTTGTTTTTTTAATGCTAAAACCGTACATTGAAGAATATCTTGAAAGTACAGCGCCAATGGCTCTACTTACTAATTTGGGGTACTCTGTGGCTATGTGACGTTGCTGAAACGAACATATTTAAAGGTCTAAAAATCAAGCCTTTTAAAAGTCGCAGATTGAAGATTATGATTCCGCAGTCGATGCTTACAAACTTCACTGGTTACTCTTTTTAGTCCTTGGTGGCTTCTCTTTCTACAACACATCGAAGGTTAATTTTTATATAATATACCCCTTAGTGAGACAACTTTTGTATATAAAATCGCATTCATTAAAGAAATTATCATTATTGAGATTTTGAGATGACAATGGATCTTTAAAAAAATGAAACTTAAAGGTCTCTCTCTCTCCTCTCTCTCTCCTCTCTCTCTCTCCTCTCTTCTACTTCTATCTCATCTCTCTCTATCTCTCTATCACCTACCTACCTCGTGTCCCAAATCGAATTGGGGCACAGAAATGAAGCCGCGTGGTTGTCAGTACGCAATTGGCTGTCCCCAAAGACTCGATGTGTTTTACCCGTTTTACTATCCATTGGATTACTTATATTTTTGTATTGAAAATACTTCATATTTGTTTAAAAATATGTGTGCATAAAACAGAGGAAATTGGTTTGGTGAGTTTTAGTAAGATTTTTATAACAATTAAAATAAAGTTGTGTACGGATTTTGACAAATCATTATGATATTGGGACTATTGACTTGAAACGGTTTTGTCTACCCCCCCCCCCCCCCCCCCCCCCCAACGAAAGTTTTCTCTAGGAAGAATAATTAAATTATATATATATATATATATTATATATATATATATATATATATATATTATATAAAAATATAATATATATATATATATAATTAATTTATATTTTCATTTATATCAGACAATATGGATGATAACCCAAATGTGAGGGTTTATCTGGAATCGGTTGTCATAGATTTCCCCATTCATACAAACAATGAACCGCAGCATTGAGATACCCGTCCCTGATGAAAAGGGAGCTAGAGTTTAAATCCCTGTCACTTATCAAGTAACTGAAGCATGCAGCACCTCATTGACTCATTTATGCTATGTGTTTAGGTAAATACTCACCTACAGTCTGACAGATGAATCGGAACAATCCTAGGTCGGTTATCAAAGGGGTTTTATGGTAACAACACACAGAAAATATGGGGCAAAGTTTTTAACGTTTATAGTCTGCTCGAGAGAGGGGAGAGAAAAGGGGAGGAGAGAGAGAGAGAGCGAGTAGGAGGAGAGAGAGAGAGAAGAGAGAAGAGGAGAGAGGAGAGAGAAGTTTAATGTAAATCAATCACCCGACTGGCGGTCTTTAAAAGCAATAACAAGAGTTTGAGCGACGTCAACATCATTACCCAATACTTTAATTAACGTACTGATCAATTGGTCACAAATTTGTATCCATGTCAGAGTTACAAGTAGTTATTTAAATTTATAAATATGTTTCAAGGTGTTCAAATCTTGCATTTTATTCATTAAAGTCGGGGAATGTGCCGACTGGTTTAGCCATTGCATTGTAACCCTGAAGGTCCTGGATTCGACTCCGCTTCAGACACTTTCGGTTATTTTTCATGGGTAAAAAATTAACCCCCAATTTTCCCCGCTGTGGACAATAAGGATAAATTTCCCGTTGACACCAGACGTTTGTTTCATGGATTATTATATTTCCCCATGTAGTCCTTAGGACAGCATCTAACGATGCCTGCGGAAGGGCGTAATTATTATCTTAAAACATTAATACTGCATTAAATCAATAAGAAGAATTCCGTTACCACTTCTTAGAAGTTCAGTAAACCCCTCTGCAGATATACTCAAGCGTGTCAGCAATAAGTTGGTATTGATTAGTTATTCAATCAATCAATCAAATATGAATAAGAAATCATTTTGAACATTTGTTATAAAAGCACAGACGTTTATTATGAGGTGAAGGGCATAAATGGAGGCCCAAAATCTTTACTTTCAAGATGTCCTTATTTATTATTATTTCAATGATATGTGCGGCTATGTGGTCTTTGGTATGCACTCGCTTCGGATCGGGAAAGGGCCGGATTCGAGCCCCCGCTCGGTGCATAGTTGAGTCCTTGGAGAAGCTCTTTACTCACATTTTTCTCACCGTAATCGGGGTAAAATGAGTACCTAGCCGTTTAACAGCGTTGTCTCTGTCTGAAAAATAGTAATATCGCCTAACAGGCGTCATGTTTCCGTTCTACATGTTAAGTGTTGCTGTTGGCCGGGACCCCTTGTAAAGCGCTTTGAGCACGTTAGTGGATATTGGGGCTATATAAAACTCCCAAATTTTTTTATAAACATATAAGATTTTAAAATATATTAACGTGTTAAAATTACGTGATAGAGAAGTTTAGCAATCATAAGTATTTCGCATCACAATCCATCATATTATGTTTATTTCTCGTTAAACTTAAAAAATAACATAGTGCCGGGATGCGATTTTATATGATTTACGGACATGTTTCATTCTGACTTCCATTCAAAAATCGTATTACTTATAATGAGAATGATCATGTGATAGAATACCCGATACGTATACGTTGATTTTTAAACCCCTCTATTCAAAAAGTTTGAAGGTTTGGAAAAATTAAATT
>NW_027626625.1:2500-5893 GCF_034508935.2 Berghia stephanieae
AAGAACAACAACAACAACAACAACAACAACAACAACAACAACAACAACAACAACAACAATAAAAAGAACAAGACAATGAAGATAAAGAAGAAGAAAAAAGAATAAGATGAGGGAGGAGGAGGATAAGAATGGGAAGAGGAGGGGGGAAATGTAAAAGAAGAATCAAAATGAAGAAGAAGAAGAAGAAGAAGAAGAAGAAGAAGAAGAAGAAGAAGAAGAAGAAGAAGAAGAAGAAGAAGAAGAAGAAGGAGGAGGAGGAGGAGGAGGAGGAGGAGGAGGAGGAGGAGGAGGAGGAGGAGGAGGAGGAGGGGGGGGGGGGGGGGGGGACGAGTGGTCATAAAATTTATACAACACCAAAAAATGAAAATGTTTAGAAATTTGATAAAGGTGATATCTCTGTTATAAATTAGGCAATCATCATTATAACATACAAAATGAGGTGAATGGATATCAAAATCATATTGGTGAACCTTTTCCTCAAAACAGTTTAGGGTAAATTTGGCTGGTATGGAAAAGTGTGAAAGAGAGGAGAGAAAAAAGTTTAACATTTTGAAAATGACAAATTCATTTTATCTTTAGCAGAAGTGCACATTACGTTACTACTGCATTTGTAATTTCAGGATATGAACTTTCACTCTTTTCACTTAATATCTAACTTTGGATTCAGTCACATGAAAATGTGTCATCTCCAATTAATCAAACCACAAAAAATATGGTTTCTTCTATAATACATCATAATTTCAAAACGTTGGAAAGGACAAAACTGTATTCCTTTTAGCAGAAGTGTTTATCATTTCACAACTGCATTAATTATTTTTATAACAAGCTTCCTGACAACTGAAGGCATCCACCCAGACCATGCAGCCATATACAGAGTGCATTCATGGAAAGAATGGGACTGCTACCCAAATGATGCCATTCAGGAACCCAAAGAAGAACTGCCAAGCGGAGTAAATCTCCCAGGAAAGATTGGTTGACACTGAACCGGGCAAGGTCTAAAGTGGGGAAGACCAAAACAACCTTACAAAATTGGGGACTTTCTTCAGACTGTCAATGTGGACACACGGCTCAAAACATGGACCACATTCCTCACGAGTGCGAACTTGGACCACATATCAGTGATATGGACCTGAGAGGCCGCACCCTTGAAGCCATCCAATGGATCCACCACTGGCGCGACACGATATGATGATGATGATGATCTCCAATTAATCAAACCACAAAAAAATATGGTTTCTTCTATAATACATCATAATTTCAAAACGTTGGAAAGGAAAAAACTGTATTCCTTATAGCAGAAGTGTTTATCATTTCACAACTGCATTAATTATTTTTACAACACGCGTTTTCACTATCACCACTTCAGCCATAAAAATATCTTAACTTTAGAATTAGTCACACTAAATCGTGTGACAATATCAAATTTAACATTTTCTCTGAGTGGTCTGAGCCGATATAATTGAGAATTATGAAAGTTTTGAGTGGCAGGTCACCAGACAGTATGGAAATAAAATTGGATCAATTGTAAAAAGACAATATAAAATACAGCCCCACAAGTATATGTGGATTTTCTATATACAATGAGATTACATATGTATGTCCTAAATACATTATTATAAACACTCATCAAAACTATATACAATGTCATTAAATATCACGATTTAAAAATCTATGTTAGAAAGTGGTAGCATCTTATAATTTGTGCGAGCAATAAACATTTAATGATTATTACAAATCATTAGAACATGTTGGTGATTTCTTTAAAAGATGCCAAATAAAATGACATATCCAATTCCAATGAATTTCATTTTGTTTTAATTCCATATATGACTTTGCTTAATTCAACATCGTATTATATATTTAAACAAGTAAAAAAGATAAAAATACTTTTGGCCCATTTCCTCACAGAAAAGATATATTTCTTCCTTGGCAAGGTGTAAATAAACGCACAGTCCAACTGGCAATATATGTTACTTCGAAACTACTCTATTTTACCAATTAATGATTGGGCGACTGAGATGTTCATTATTTGAAGAAAAAAGGAAGGTAAACTACATGTTGAATTCAAATAAAAGAACAAAATACTTGCTTATTTATATAATGACTACTTGGCCATGACAACATATATTCGAAAACAATGGATCTTTTTGTTTCTAATCCTTAACTTATTCAAGCTAAATTCTAGACCCCACTTGTCATATAGCTAATATTGTTTTGGCGTGAAAAGTGTGAATATATATTCTCTCTCTCTCTCTCTCTCTCTCTCTCTCTCTCTCTCTCTCTCTCTCTCTATCTCTCTCTCTCTCTCTGATGTTTATTTAGTAATAATGGCTGGCTGAGAAATATATCGTTTGAAAATTGATGGATCAAAAAAAATATTAGAAGATCAAATCTATATGAGAATATATTTTTACAATGATAACGTAAATAACGGATTTGTGTAAAATTGTTGAGCTTGTAATTTCTTTCTCAGATAAAAGAATATAATTTTTATATCAACAATAATTTCTTCTCTAAGCATTAACTATTAACATTATACAAAAATATTTCAATATTAAATAAATGAAGTATCTATTCCTTTTGTGAATCGCTTATGTCATCTTTGCACAACTGCCATAAAGTATAAAACAAATTCAAAATTACATTCCATTGAAACTCAACATATATGATATGATTATAAAGCACGTGATAATAAAACATGTACAAGAACATGATGATATTGTGATGTAATTTTGTGTGAATAAGATATCAAACTGTATAATGATAGGAGAAATGAATGGTAGATGCATTATTATTAAAGCGCAACGTTGATGAGACGATTTCACTATATGTATGACAAAACAAAGCCTATCCAACCACAAGATAATTGTAAAACATATTCCTAAATGAAAATGTGTGAGTTGATGTCAACCATATCATTATTGTTTTTTGAAAACGATGGGATATTTTTAAAATCAAAATTAAAACAATGCTTACTTATAAAAATTCATCATTGTTACCGCTATTTTCATATGATTGCGAATAAATTAAAATTCTATCAAGCGTTACTTACGATGACATGTGACAAATGAAAAACAACATTACTCAATTAGGGTGTATAAGAAAATCAGTAGCACAAAGTCCTATTCAACTACAAGTTAATTTAAAATCTAAGAACGAAATTTTAGAAATGGACTATGATTTTAATAATCTCTGAAAAAGAAAAAAATGATAATGTATTTGCCTACAAACAAAGATCAATTACATATCAATCCAGATAAATACATTCAAATTATTGTTTACTTTAATAATGATTGCTTGGCCGTAATATCAAATATTTGAAAACTTGATGGATCATATTTAAAGAAAAATAAAATAAATTCTAGTATTTTAAAACACTTTTAAGTTCCTGAA
>NW_027626627.1:0-5901 GCF_034508935.2 Berghia stephanieae
TCCTTTAGGAGCATTTCTATTCTAAGTCATCCAAAACTTTTTGAAAATGAAAGTTGTTGTCAGACTAAATAATTTTAAGGATTGTGAAGTGTTATTTAATCCCCGTTAGGGTAATTTATTTTAAAAAAAGTTAACTTTACAGACTAAATTGTTTGCAGCTATGTGAAAAGGTTCTTTACTCACATATCCTCACCGTACTCAGGTGTACAATGAGTACCTGGTCGTTAACAGCGTTGTGTCTGTCCGAAAAAAAAATGTGATATCGCCTAACAAGGGTCATGTCCGTCCTACATGTTAACTGTTGGCCAGGGACCCCTTGTAAAGCGCTTTAAATACTTTAGTGGATGTTGCTGCTATATAAAACCCCAATATCTTTTTATTTATCTCCTAAAAATTACAATTTCTATATTTCGAATTGGCAGGTCTGCTGACTGGATTGTGTCTTTCTTTGTTATCAGCTAGGCTACCAGGATATAACTCTGTCGCTGGTATTCTGCTCATTTTTAACGCATGCACATGCAACGCAGTCTCTTGAGCTGCGGGTCACACGATGATGTTGTCCTGAATTCCGCGAGTCACACGGGATTGCAGATCTGTTTGTCGGTCTTCAGCTTCCGAGAGGCTGTTCTGGTTTCACCAAGTAACGTCGGATCGCACCTTTCTTTGACAACGTTTTTTGCGGCTAAGTGAGAAATGAACGAATTCGAAGGTTGACTGAAGTGAAGAATATATCAATAAAGATGAGAGAAGATCTAGGACTTGAAATGGTGGAGAGACGAGAGAGGAAGTACGTGGGAAGGAAAGCATTGGACTTACAAATACGGGAAAGAGGAAAAGGGGGCCCCAAAGACTAGATAGTGGGATAAGGTAAAGGATGATATGAAAGAACTGGCCTGGAGGAGAGATGATGCGCTGAACCGAGATGCATGGAGATGTGGCATTCATTGTATGACACTCGCTTTCGGATCTGAAGGCCCTGGGTTCAGAGCCCCGCTCGGCGCATAGTTTAGTTTGAGTCCTTGGAAAAGACTCTAATACTCACTTCATCTCTGCGTAATCAGGTGTAAAATGAATAAATGACCGCTAACAGCGTTGTTTCTGTCCGAAAAAAAAATTGTTATATCCCTAACATGAGTCGTCATGTCTCATCCTACATGTTAAGTGTTGCTGTTGGTTAGTAACCCCATGTAAAGCGCTTGAGCCTTTTTGGTGGATATTAGCTCTATATATAAGCTCAATTATTTAAATAAAAACTCAATTATTTGACAGCGTTTTCCACCTGTAGCGCGTTTTTCAGTCTTCGTGAGATTGACTTATATCTTTGTTTAATTCGCATTGACAAAAAAAGCGTTTTTTGAACAAGTGCACTGCAATGTGATTTCAGTCACAAGACGATAGATCTACTGCATTGGTCTCGGGTTCACACCTTCCTTTGTCGGTCTCCTGCAGAGTGTTAGAGAGGAGTGGACAACAGGTCACCCCGATCACCATGAGAAAGTGATCGGAAGTTCGTACCCCTGTATGATAAAGCTTCTTGTAAACTAAAAAAAATGTGAACTTTTGTAAAGAGTAACATTCGTTGTGCAGCTATTATGTGGTCTAGTGGTATGACACTCGCGTTCGGATCGGAAGGTCCTGGGTTCGAGCCTCGCTCGGAGCATAGTTGAGTCCTTGGAAAAGACTTTTTACCCCCATTCTCTCACCGTACTCAGGTGTAAAATGTAAAAAAAAGGGTTTTGAACAACTTCACTGCAATGTGATTTTCAGTCACAAGAAGATAGACTTACTGCATTGGTCTCAGAACACGAGATCATACCCCCTTTGTCAGTCTCTCCTTCCTGCAGAGTGTTAGTTATGAAAAAGTGGAAAACAAAGAATCTTCACGGCGATCAACATGAGAAAATAACAAGAAGTCCAGAATGTATGATAAAGTTTCTTGTAAAAAAAAAAAAAAAAGTGAACCGCAATGTGCGGCAAAGTGGTCTAGTGGTTATGACAATCGCTTCGGATCGAAGGTCCTGTGTTCGAGCCTCGCGCTCGGCGCATAGTTGAGTCCTTGGAAAAAGCTCTTTACTCACATTCTCTCACCGTACTCAGGTGTAAAATGAGTACCCGGCCGTTAACAGCGTTGTCTTTATCCGAAAAATTGTAATATCGCCTAACAGGCGTCATGTCCGTCAAACGTGTTAAATGTTGCTGTTGACCAGGGACCACTTGTAAAGAGCTTTGAGCACATTTAGTGGATATTGCGCTATATAAAAGCTCAATTTTTGTTGTTGTTTAGCTTGACCAACATAACAAACAAAGTCACTCACAATTTTTGTCTATTTACAATAATATTATGACTATCTATGTTGGTTTTGTTAATCGGTTATGTTTTGATTTGGGTTCTGTATTGACAAAAGTGCTTAAATATATAGTTTTAAATCATATTTTTACAACATTTGAGCCACTGAGGTTGTTTTGTTACTCAACGGAGCTTTTCCGAAAAAAGGATTTGAGTGGTAGCGTCAATTCATCCCTTGTTCAGTGATTGATTGGTAAAAGGAATTATTCCACTCACAATAAATGTCAGCAATTCTCAGTTTTGGGGATTATTGATGCTATGCGTTTAGGTAAAATACTCACAACTCAGCCAACAGGACACAACGTACCGACACACAAAACCACTTGCAATCTTGAACATTTTAGATAGTATGCGCTTGGCTAAGAAGCTCATAACATTGCCATCCGGAAGTATAACGGACCAAACACAAAACTGTGTGTAACCATGAACGTTTATAGTGTGGTTGATACACTTTAGTGAGAATCACTCACAAACGCGGATGGCAAAATACAATAAAAAAGGCTTGAGTGGCGTCATCTTCGTTCTATCTATAGACTAAATATAATTCACTGAGAACCAATCATTAATACGGCTGCCTAAAAACAATAATAACAAAGAATTGAGTGACGTCAATTTCATTCCATATATTCACATATATATAGATAGTTCGAAGATGACGTCACTCAGCCTTTGTTATTGTTTTTGCCATCCGCGTTGTGAGTTTTTCTCACTAAACTCTGTATCAACCTGACATAAACGTTCATGGTTACACAGAGTTTGTTTGTTGGTCCGTTATACTTCCGGATGGCAATGTTGTGAACTCCTTGCCAAGCGCATTCTATCTATATGTTGCGTGATCTGTACTGTCTTCTTGTGAGTTTTTTTCATAAGAGTGTTCACTGTGTTGAACACAACTAAGGAACACATTTGGTGACAAACGCATTCCTTTCATAATAAAAAACAAAATTCGTTTGTGGGTTGGTCACGATTGTTTTACAGCGCACGTGCAGAACTGGTGAGCACTTAAATTCAATTGTTTATTATAATTTAACAGGACTGCTGCATTGTTATGTATTCTTATTTGTTATTATAATTTGTTTTCTACTTGGTATGTGTTATCACTTCATTTAATCTAATAATTTTTTTTCTTATGGCCTAATGATTAGTCAATATGTATCTTTATATATATATATTATATATATATATATATATATATATATATATTATATATATATTTATATATATATATATAATATATATATATATATATAGTTTGCACTTGGCTTAGAAGCTCTCAACATTGCCATCCAAAGAATAAACGGACGAACACACAAAAAACATATATGTAACCTTGGTCGTGTATAGTCTGGTTGATACAGTTTAGTGAGAATTACTCATAAACGCGGATGGTAAACAACAATAACTTCTTCTTTTCTTCTTTCTTTTCTTTTCTTTCTTCTTCTTCTTCTTCTTTTTTTTCTTTTCCCTTTTTCCCTTTCCCTTTTTTCTTTCTTCTTCTCTTCTCTTCTTCTTTCTCTTCTTTTTCTTCTTTTCTTTCTCTTTCCCTTTTTCTTCTTCTTTTCCTTTCTTCTTTCTTTCTCTTCTTTTTTCTTCTTTTCTTCTTTTCTTCTTCTTCCTTTCCCCTTTCTTCCTTTCCTTTTTTTCTTTTCTTTTTTTTTCTTCTTTTTTTTTCTTTTTTTTTCTTTTTTCTTCTTTTCCTTTTCCCCTTTTCTTTTTTTTTTTTTTTCCTTTTTCCCTTTTCCCTCCTTTCCCTTTTTTTCCTTCTTTTTCCTTCTTCTTTTTCTTTCTTTCTCTTTTCCCCCTTCTTTTTTTTCTTTTTTTTTCTTTTCTTTTTTCCCCCCCCCTTCTTTTTCTTTTTTTCTTTTTCCTTTTCTTTTCTTCTCTTCTTTTTTCCCCTTTTCTTTTTCTTCTTTCTTTTCTTCTTCTTTTTCCTTCTTTTCTTTTCCCCCCTTCCTTCTTCTTTTTTTCTTCCTTTTCCTTTCCCCTTTTTTTTCCTTCTTCTTTTCTTTTTTTTTTTCTTTTCTTTTCTTCTTTCTTTTTTCTTTTTTTTCTTTTTTTTTCTTTCCTTTTTCCCTTTTTTTTTCCCCTTTTCCCTTTTTTTTTTCCCTTTTCTTTCGCTGTTTTCCCTTTCGACAGGTTACAGACCCAGCTACCCACTCACCGTAATGGATGGACATTAGGGTCAGAAAAAAAAATTATATACAACTCTACCGGGATCGATCTCGGTCCCTTTGAGTTGTGAAGCAAGTCCTCTACCAACTGAGCTACAGACCCAGCTACCCACTCACTGATGGTGGACAGTAGTAGGATAAGAAGAAAAAAATAGATTCGCCTGGTATCGTCTAGGTCCTTTGAGTGAAGAGAAGTTTGGCGGCTATAATGTGGTCTAGTGGTATGACAATCGCTTCGGATCGAAGGTCCCGGGTTCGAGCCTCGCTCGGCGCATAGTTGAGTCCTTGGAAAAGGCTCTTTACCACATTCTCTCATCGTAATTCGGGTGTAAAATGAGTACCTGGCCGTTAACAGCGTTGTCCCTGTCTGGAAAAAAAAAATTGTACGATCGCCTGAATGTTAAATGTTGCTGTTGCAGGGGCCCCTTGTAAGCGCTTTGAGCACGTTTAGTGGATATTGCGCTATATAAAAGCTCATTTTAAAGATAGCAAGTCCTCTACCAACTGAACTATCGGAACCCCCAATTTAATAACAAACGACAAGTTACTTAAAAGTGCAATGCAAGACGAGATAAAAGGAGACAACTCATTAATAAAATAGCTTATCTTGAGGATAAACGTAATTACCGGTCTTTGCTTATCAACAGCAATTTCTCTTTCATAAAAGTTCTGTGGTCTATTGATAGTAGTAATGGTTGTAATGGCACTCGACATGTAACCTGCATGTCAAAGGTTCGAGTCCTGCTGTTGGTCGCGCAAAATTGAGACCTTGATAAAGCTCTTTACTCACATTTTCTCATTATACTCAGGTGTAAAATGAGTACCTGACTGATAGCAACGTTGTCCTTGTGGAAAAATAATTTTTATAATTTAGTTTGTTAGAGTCTAAGGCCCATGGAGCCAGAATTTATCCTGGTTTCAGTAGCTTGAAAAGAACGATAGCAAATGCTGCTACCCTTTAGACAGGGCGCTAATCTATCGGAAAGTACTTTTCGCCAGATCTAACAGACTCAGCTACCCAATTAGTGCTGGGTGTCAGAAAAAGAAAATTCAACTTCACCCAGGATTGATCTCATTCCTATTGTGTGTGAAGCAAGTTCTTTACACCAACTGAGCAACCCCATAATGTATGTAATATCACCTCATAGTATAGATAGTTCGAAGATAACCTCACTCAGGTCTTTGTATTGTGTTTTTGCCATCCGCGTTTATGAGTACTTCTCACTTAACTGTATTAACCAGACTATAAGCGATCATGGTTACACACAGTTTTGTGTGTTTGGGCAGTTATATTTCCGCATGGGAATGTTGTGAACTTCTTAGTCAAGGGGCCATACTATCTTTAGTCCCTTTTCCTACAAGTTCTCTGTGCTGTGGCTTAGT
>NW_027626628.1:0-5897 GCF_034508935.2 Berghia stephanieae
AACCCCGCGGCTCTACTGTAAGAGTCACGATCTCCCCGGGGGGATTGTCGTCCAGTAGGTCGCGGGTTCGAGCCCCCGTCGCCGCTGCGAAGTTTTTATTCTCTGTTGTCTTCTGGCACTTTCCTACTCACTTCATTTAATTGTTTTTTTTGATAGGCGCTTTACAAGGGTCCCTAGCCAACAACCATATTTAACATGAAGGATGAGAAATTACAATTATTATCTTCAGACAGAGACAACGCTGTTAACGATGAAAGAATGTCATGAGTAAAGAGGCTTTTTCGGGGGACATCAACTAAGCGCCGCTCATAGCGGGACTCGAATTCTGAACCTTCCGATCCGATAGCGAATGTCATACCACAAGACAACATAGCCTCACATTTCTAATAAGAACTGATCACTGTTCTAGGCTGGGGTGTGTTAAAGAAACACCAAATCAAAGTAGAGGGACATGAATCGCATAGTATCGACAGATCAACTTGTCGCTATAGATAGTATGCGCTTGGCTAAGAAGCTCATAACATTGCATCCGGAAGTAATAAAGGATCAAACACAAAACTGTGTGTATCCATGAACGTTTATAGTCAGGTTAATACAGTTCAGTGAGAAGTACTCATAAACGCGGATGGCAAAAAACAATAACAAAGACAGAGTGACGTCATCTTCGAACATCTATAGAAAATAGATTTGTCTATCTCATATATATATATATATATATATATATATATATATATTTTTATAATATAATTATATATTAAAATATTTTATAATAATCATCCCCTTGAGGTTATAAAGGTTACTCACCCAGATCTAAGTTAAATCTTTCCACTGCTTTTTTTTTAAACCCAACGAATAGTCCACACGAAATCACAGAAGTCGAAATTTTCACTCTCAAAACAAAACAAAGCGGAACATTATTAATCCCCACCAAAGTTATTGTTTTTGTTTGGGAAGAGTTCGCCTTTTTGGCGAGACGAAGCATGGATGAATTTTTATGAAGTATATTGAACGCACGAGATAAACGCAAGTTAGAATTTACACCGGGCGGATAGGGGAGGCGCCGAGATTTTAATTCGATCTCACATAGATACACATAAACAGAAGCACGTGGGGGAGGGGGTGAGCCCGGGGATTTGCTTGTGGGACCGTGTGTACGGGAAAAAGTGTAATTCTGAGAGGAAAAGGAGGGGGTGGGAGTGGGAAGAAAGAGAGAGAGAGAGAGAGAGAGAGAGAGAGAGAGAGGGGGGGGGGGGGGGGAGTGAAAGATTTAAGTTTTGGTTTGCGTGATGATAGAGTGGAGCAGAAAATTATTGGCACTGCTCGTGTTGACGGTGTTTGCACGTGGAAAGTCGCCGCAAGAGGAGAAGCGATTCTTTGGGAAGAATAGAAGTAAACTGTCGAACGAACAACCATCGGGGCCATGGAAATGACTGGGGTTTAATCCGGGTTTCTGTAATGAGAAGTGAAATTTATTTACCTAATTTTTTTTTGTTAGCCTTTAGATCGTAGGAGGAAATAGTTTGTTTCAAATACGAATCCAAGCATCATCATCATCATACATCGTTTCTTGAAGGTTTTGAAGGTTCTGGTACCGAAACTTTAGAAATATTCATTATTCTTTGGGATTTTGATTATCATTCGCTGAAGAAGTCATTCCTTTTATCCTTTGGTGACAGATCCTAACATGTTGTGGTCGTTTTATTTTCAATTGTTTGGTTTTGTTTGTTTATCTTTTTGTTCTGTTTTGTTTGGTTTTATTTAGTTTCTCTTTTGTTTTCGTTTTTTGTTGGGTTTTTTTTTTGTCTTTTTTTTTTTGTTTGTTTTATTATTTTATTATTTTTTTTTTTTTTGGGGGGGGGGGGGTTTGTTGTTGATTTTATTTTGTTCTTTGTTTTCGTTTTGGGGTTTTGTTATGTTTTGATGTGTTTGTTTTGTTTTTTTGTTTGTTTTTTGTATGTTGTTGTTGTTTTGTGTTGGTTTTTTTTTGGTGTGTGTTTTGTATTTTTTGTTTTTGTTTTTGTTTTTGTTTTTTTTTTTTTTGTTAGGGAGGGGGGGGGGGGGGGTTGAAAATTATCATTATTTAACACACACAAAAAAAAACAGATGAGCGTGTAGACAATACAGTCTATTGTTATCTTGTTTTTTACGCCATAATTACACCTCTATCATGCTAATAAATTCACGACATATTCTCAAAGAAACGGGTCTGCCTGGCTCTCGTAAAAGGATAAATTAATGTGATATTCAAAAAAAAAATATATGAATATAAAATTACCCATTTCACAGAAAGGCCAGACAAAAATAAAAAGACGAAGCTAAAAGGATAAACGAATTAAAATATTAAGCAGAAGTGATTAAGGTCAATGTTAAACACATTCGTTTAAAAAGTTGGAAATTTTTGCTGTACCAATTTTACTTCCTATTTATAATTGCATCGCACTATCCAAAGATTATTTTAAATAACCCCCCCCCCCCCCCCCCCTTTGATTTACCTCAGTCAGCTGACATCAGCGTGTTCATTTAAAATAGTCTACAGATAGTTACAGCAGCAGTGTAGTAAAAAACATAATTACTATAAATTTATGTTATGAGAACTAACTGGTAAACTCCATATTACTTTGTCTCTTGTATGTCGTCAACTTTCTATTTTTTTTTTCCAAGCACGAGGACGACGTAAACGGCATAAAACACATTGCAAGCGCAGTTGAACTTCAGTTCGAACTGACGCTGTTTCAGTATTGCCAATAGATAGAATGCGCTTGGCCAAGGAGTTCACAACATTGCCATCCGGAAGTATAACGGACCAACACAAACTCTGTGTAACCATGAACTTTTATAGTCTGGTTAATACAGTTTAGTGAGAACAACTCACAAACGCAGATGGCAAAAACCATAACAAAGGCCTGAGTGACGTCATCTGCATACTATCTATACAAACACGCCAGTTATTGCTGTGAGAACCGGTAAGGCCATGCGGCGTTTCAAGTGCTAAAATTATAATCAAGGGAAATAATTCAATATTTCATGGGGTTTCGTTAATGCCTTTGATAACTCCCTTGGAATATATTATGGGATGTTAAGCCAAGCATGACACTTAGCTTGTAAGTCGATATTACAACATAAATTTATTTTCGCAATGGATAAAACTACTATGACCGGGCCGGGTACTCATTTTACACATGAGTTAAATGAGACAACGTGTAGGAAAAGACTTATCGAAGAACTCGATTTTGCTCGAACCAAAAACAAAACGTCCTAAAGCGAGTGACATACCTGGCGACATAGGCCGTCGGGGTATCTCGATAGCTCGGTTGTTAGAGCACTCGTTTCACGCGCAAAGGGACGAAATCGATAGAGGGTAGAGTCGAGTTTGGGGGTTTTCTGTAGAGTCGAGTTGGGGGTTTTTCTGTAGAGTCGAGTTTGGGGGTTTTCTGTAGAGTCGAGTTTGGGGGTTTTCTGTAGAGTCGAGTTTGGGGGTTTTCTGTAGAGTCGAGTTTGGGGGTTTTCTGTAGAGTCTAGTTTGGGGGTTTCTGTAGAGTCGAGTTTGGGGGTTTTCTGTAGAGTCTAGTTTGGGGGCTTTCTGATCGACCGTTTGTCCACCAGGAGTGATTGAGTTTCTGGTGGAAAGTACTTTGTGATAGACCAACGTATTATCAAAAAGTACCTAGGAAGTTGCTATGTGCGTTTCACGCAACATAAACCGGGATAATTCCGGCTCCATGGGCCTAATGGCTCTGAAGGACTACTTTTTATGTAGAGTTAATAGCATTTGAATCAAATTTATTCTGCTTTTTTTTTTTTTTTTTTTTGTTTGTTTATGTATTTCTATTTTGCTTGATTTGTTTTGTTTTTTTATTAATCTGTTTCTTTCGGTGTTTTATGTTTTGTTTGTTTTTTTTTTATTTTGTTTTGTTTTCAAATTTTTATTTTTTATTTATTTTATTTTTTCGTTTTTTTTTCTTTCTTTTTAATGTTTCTGTTTGTGTCTTGATTTATTTCTCCTGTTTTCTTTGTCTTTGTTTCGTTTTACTTTTCTTTTTTTTTAGTTTCTTAGAGACGGTCCGTTCTTTTGATTTGTCGTTTCTATTCAGAACTTATTTCCAAATGGGATGCTAAAATAAAGAGGCTTTTTAATCTTGGCACAAATACATTGCGTTAGGTCATCTCATGAAAAGGCAAATCTAAAATTGTTTAATACAACTTATTGTAAAAAAAGAGAGAGTTTTGTTTACTCCATCCATTGATACCCAGGTGAATATAATACTAAGTATGGTAATAATAATAATAAAATTATCTATTATTACTAAGAAAACACCTTTGGTGACTAACGGAATATATTGCCACAAGTAACATGAAAATATGCGCCCTTTACTTGTATTGTAAAACGCTCAGGCGTAATTTTAACCAGTTAACAGATAATCGACTGCTCAGTATGGATGGTCCTTGGGCGTGAAGAATGGCGTTCCATGACATTCAACCTCTGTAGGAAGACGGAACTCTGGTACGGTAAGGTAGAATGAAACATACAGCCAGTAAAAGCTATATTATAATTTGGGTTAATGAATATTTGTTATCTTCTCGGTCGAAGACAAATTATAATATAGCTTTACTGGCTGTATGTTTCATTCTACCTTACCGTACAGAGTTCGTCTCCCTACAGAGGTTTGAATGTCATGGAACGCCATTCTTCACGCTCAAGGACCATCCATTACTGAGCAGTCGGTTATCTGTTGCCTCCACATTTCCTATCCAGGACTTTGTTGGTTTGCCTCGCGCTTTTTCTGTTTCATTTCTACGTGTTCAGTATTGATGTTGATATTTGAACCCCTTGTCAAGATTTTGAGTTCATTTAGTGGAAATAAAGCTTAGCAAGCTTAACGTTTCCCAATTAAACGTTCCATTAAAGACCAGCTTGAGCTTATTTGGGCCTTTTTTTATAAAAAGCAATCATGGTTTTGTTATCATAATATAGTTTGAACTTTTTAAAACGTAGGCTTTTATTTAGCACAGTTTCCACTAACGTGCTCAAATCGCTTTACAAGGGGTCCCTAACCAACAGCAACACGTAACATAGAGAACGAGACATGACGCCTGTTAGGCTCTATATAAATGCATGATATATTATAATATATTAAAAATAACATATTGTCAAACGAGAAAGACGGCTAACAACTCAATAACGACGGTACAATTATTGTACGAGGAGGAATGTTGTGAAATTATCTTATGTTCCAGAAAGTTCTCTGTTTGTTCTCCATTACATTAGCCAGAGAGAGAGAGAGAGAGAGAGAGAGAGAGAGAGAGAGAGAGAGAGAGAGAGAGGCGAGTGGAATGACCAGTTCATTGAGTTTTGGGTGCATAGCGTTCGCGGTCAATTCTAAATTAAGAAACAGTGGTCATATATTATTACTTGATAGGCTATTAATATACCAATGGAACATGGTGATTTCTTGCGAACACATTGTGTTTATAAACCGTCTGCGGTGACAATTGGAGAAACACACACACCTTTGGAAGGCCGTGAACTGAGAATAAACAAGAACGCTTTGTTTGGACTCACTTATTATCGACTGTGATTGTAGGTAAATTCTTTAAACCGTTAGTACTTGATAAAGTGTATTTCACGCACTCTTTCTTTCATTTATATAACAGTCAAAGTTATTATTGTTTCATTATCAGTATGAGTATCAATTGAGACATTTTCAGATTCTTGTATATTCATGCTTTCAGACTCTCTCTCTCTCTCTCTCTTCTCTTCTCTCTCTTCTCTCTCTCTCTCTCTCGGCGGTCTCAGAAGTGGGTGAGAGAGGGATCTAGAAATGACTTTGAGTTTGAAACGAATTATTTGTGTTCGTGGTAGCTCACACGGTAGAGCACGCCTCACCGCCCGGCGGGGT
>NW_027626629.1:0-5904 GCF_034508935.2 Berghia stephanieae
ATCTTAAACAACCCTAGTCAAGACAAAAAGTGGTCCTCTCGAGCCATTAGCTCATGGAGCCATAGTGCAAATCAGACAAAAGCAATTGGATGGATCCCTTGGATAGGACATTGATCTATCGAATTTTTGTGGCAAATCATTACGAAAACGAACTTTTAGCACAGTCTTATATATAAATATAACATAGATATAACTTGAGCATTGATATAGAGCAATATCCACTCAACATGCTCCAAGCGCTTTACAAGGGGTCCCTAACCAACACAATACTAAACATGTAGAACGAGACATGTCGCCTACTAGGAGACATTTACAAATTTATTTGTCTCTGATAAAGACAACACTTTTAACGGGCAGGTACTAACTTTATATCTGAATACGGTGAGAGAATGTGAGTAAATAGCCTTTTCCAAAGACTCAATTACGTGCTGCTCAGAGCAGGATTCAAACCCAGGACATTCCGATCCGAAGACGAGTGTCATACCACAAGACACCATAGCCACACTGATTATATACTGATTATACTTGTATATTTGGCTAGTCTGTATTGACAAATAAAACAGGAATACCAAGCAGGGTTATATTTTTAAAATGCTTACCCTGTCAGAAAACGTAAATGATGACTGAGAGGCTGGCATAGAGAGCAGTAGGGAGCCGCAATCAAGAATGTTGGTCAAATGCTTTGTGTCTTGGATTGGGCCATTTGATTTGCCACTGATATGCTTACGAATGGTCTCAGTCAGGGCCTGGAATATGAATATAAGAAAAGAACAAAATGAATTTGATTAACCCCCTCCTTACTAACCATAGGAAAATAATCACATGTTACGATACAGCCAATATTTTTCTCATTTGGATTTCTTTTTTGATTTTGTTTTGTTTGCTTTTAAAGGTTTTACGGCGCTTGCGAGGTCATGTCAGCGCCAGTATAAAGGAAGAAAATGGGAGAGTCAAAAAAAAGTTTTAAATTTACAATTGAAAGCACACAAGAAAATGTAAGACAAAGGGAAGAGTTCAAATAGGGAACATATAGATTCCAAGAGCACATTATCAGTGTACTTAGTTTGAGATCAGCTAAAACTCATCCAGACACAAGCAGAGGAATACATTCAAATGTTTACCAACTATTATACATTTAAACCAAAACAAAAAAAAATGGTACAAGAACATAACAGAGAGATGATTAACAAGGAAAAAAATATCATCTCCCGAAAATATAACTATACATTTGACTGTTTCCCTCCCAGTCAAGGACTCCAGCCAGGGCTAGACAAGGACAGAAAGCAACTCAAAAAACAAATATATAGGAGACAGAAGACAAAACGTGACCTCCATGGGAAGTCAAAGAACTCACCCAGTAAGATTTCTTTCACTCTCACTCAATCCTCTCCATGCCTATTGGCACTTGAGGCAATTCAAAGGATTTCCATATGGTCCTGTCAGCTGCTTCTCTTGGGACCAACTCGAGGGACAGACCGCTCTGCTATAGATCCCCTCCACAGTACATATCCAGGTCTCCTCTTTCCTTGGCATGTCCACCGCTTTTTTTTTTTTTTTCCTTAATTTTTATGTTGTCGTTTATAGTTTCCTTTATTATCCAATTAATTAATGCACACATAGATGATTAACTTCATTTTTTTCATTTAAAATAAAAGCATCTCATCTGCCCCATGGTAAGATGCATTCTTTCGATTTCAATCCACATATTATTAACAAGAAGAATAATGAAAAAGGAAAATAAACCATGACAGGCAAGTACTTACTTTGCTGACAGATGGTTTGATATGGATGGAAGACTGACTTGCTTTCAAAAAGTCTACAAGACTCTGCCAAACAAGGATTTCATCTTCTTCTTCAAGGCCATTCCTGCAGATGACAGGCAAGTGTAAAAAAAAAATTAGATAAAACTAGACCAGCAAAGTACTACCTTGGAAATTTAATGAATAAATCAATGGAATTCTATCAGTAAAAATTAATTTTCTTTTATACTGTGAACATTTCTGTGTTCCTTGATTGAGAATGGTAGTTTACTGAGTAAAGTGGTGCAAAAAATGAGCAGTTTATGATAGTTTACTTAAGCAGAACTAAGAAATGCACTTGTCCAGTTTTAGCTGTGCAAATTTTAATTTAAATTGAGCTTTTATATAGCGCAATATCCACGTAACGTGCTCAAAGCGCTTTACATGGAGTCCCTGGCCAAAAGCAACACTGTAGGACGGGACATGACGCCTGTTAGGCGATATTACATTTTTTTATTTGGACAGAGACAAAGCTGTTAACGGCCAGATACTCATTTTACACCTGAGTACGGTGAGAGAATGTGAGTAAAGAGCCTTTTCCAAAGACAACTATGCACCAAGCGAGGCTCAAACCCAGGACCTTCCGATCCGAAAGCAAGTCTCTTACAACAAGAACACATAGCCGCACAAATCATATGTTTTTTTTTTTAAAAACAGTAGTAGATAACTTTCTAAAAATTAAGAATTTTTAAATTTTCTAGTGGGCAGGTCTACATATGACACAATAAATGGCTTTGAAAACTTTGAATTGGTAAAGGATATGATCTAAGATCAGATATAAAACCATAAATAACGTTCACACACAACATACTTTTTTCCTGTTGACAATAAGTCCACAAACAAAGTCTAGAAGCTCTTGGTACTTATTTGGGATGACCACTTCTGGTTTTGACCATGCAAATTTGACCAGTTTTAACTTTTCTGGCACTGACGTACCTTTGTCCTTGGCAATTGCCAATAATCCTAAAAAAAAAAAAAAAAAAAAGAACAAAATATATTATTCATCAAATTTTCAATTTCAAAAATGAAAATAAAATGACACCCAATACAGACACTTGAGTTTTAATCACGAATGTTCAAAAGCTCTACAAAACAATTGAGGCAGGTGTAAGTTGTCGCTAAAATAGAGTGATATCTAATGTTACCTAATGTTAAGGTCGTGCTAGGTATTACTCCGAAATGTTTGCCCTGATCGCCCTGATTTTTGTAAGTTTAATTTTCAGACCACTTATTTATTGTAATATTAATGAAAATATTTATGATGGTATAATAATAATAATAATAATAATAATAATAATAATAATAATAATAATAATAATAATAATAAAAATAATGTCTATTCAATTTCAGATATGTCTGCTTGGGGGGCCTTCTGAAAGCTCCTCGTGCTAAGGGAAACAACCCAAATATTCCCTCAACTAATCCCAAGAAAAAATAAAACCTAATACCTTTAACTTTAACTAACCCTAATAGGAAAAACAAACACCCTAGCCCTAGCATCTTTACTAAGACCTTTAACTACTATAACTATAACTAACTAACACTAATAGAAAAAAAATCCTCCAACCCCGAACTAACAATAATAATAAAAACCCACAAAAGAACGGGAAGTGACTATTTCTTAGAACGCTCTGAGAAATAAACTTGAACTCTCTATTTCTCTGAACAGTTTATGGTTTCCATTCTTGAGATTTTTTTTGGTTACCTATTTGCAAGAGTTCAGCACTATCTTTCATCATTCTGCAACTTCTATGAGGACTGAGTGAAAGAAAGCATGTTCTAGATTTGATAATACCCCTCCCCTCCCAAAAAAAAGTTAACGAATTTTTGAAACAAAGAGAAAATTGAAGAACTGAAAAAGAAATGAAAATGAAAACTGAAACAAAACATAAAATAAAAATAATTTTTGTATTGGACGGCTGACAACTTGAATCTCTCTGTCTTGTGTCTTTAAATAAACAAACAATTAATAAAGAAAAAACTCACCCCCTCAACATAAAGGCTATTCAGAATGGAGTCTGTATAACTATAACATTATTTTACTGAATATTCCGGCATTCACGAATTTGAATTAGAGTTCAAGTTTATTTCCTGAGCATTCAGAGCACAGTGTTTGGGGAAATTGAATTCAACTTTATTTCCCAAGCGTTCGGAGCACAGTGTTTGGAAAAATAGTAATAGTAATAGTAAAGGTCAAATTTATTTCCCGAACGTTCGGAGAATTAGAGTTCAAGTTTATTTCCTGAGCATTCGGAGCACAGTGCTCGGAGAAATAGAGATCATGTTTATTTTCCAGAATGTTTGGAGAAATAGAGTTCAAGTTTATTTTCACCGACATAATAGAAATAGAGCCTGCCAAAAAAAAAAAACCCAACAACCTTGGACTGCTTTGCACTACCTTTCAATACTGCCAGATAACCAAAACTAAAACGATGGTCATATTAATAGGGAGGCCTTCCCAAAGTTCCTTGTGCTAGCATTTCTTTCAATTTGTATTTTCACTGTGGATCTTTTGTCAGGCATTTATTTATTCAATTTGTCATCATATATAGAAGAATTTTAAAAGCCCTAGAACCAACCTTGATAGATTTGTGAAAGTTTAAAATTTCCTAATTTGACCATTGTTTTGATTCTCTGCTACCATTTTGATTTGTGAGGTAGTGCAAAGCAGTCCTAGGGTTAATTTTCTATTAGGATTAGTTACAAGTCTAGTAAAGGTGCCAGGGTGTTTGTTTTTCCAATTAGGGTTAGTTAAAGGTACTAGGTTTTATTTTTTCTTAGGATTAGTTGAGGGAATATTTGGGTTGTTTCTGAGAATTGGGAAGGCCTCCCTATTAATATTTGGAGTGTCTACGTACATGGTAACCGTGTGAGCAGCAGCAGTGGGAGTCGAATTGTGACCCAAATCGCCCATAAGAAAGTTGTTGCTGTTCGCATTTAGGGGGGTCACTTAAAGATGCATAACTTTGTTATATCATTATTTTCGTTACTAACCGGTACCTAGTCTCAGGATCTACATACACAGTAACCTTGAATCTCGCCTTTAATGGGTCAATAAATGGTATTGTTTGATTTTTAAAAATAACACAGACACACATATACAGAGTGAGGTCCATCCATTGCTTGTATTGTAGTGGCAAACCAGTTACCAGAGCTACCGTGCTCGTATATCCTGAGCCTAGGTGCCCGGTTACCGTGTACGGAGACACTCCCATTAATAATGGATAGATAAACGATACTTACCAAAGTTGAAGTTTGTCTGTTATTCTACAACACTGGTCGATTGTGAATTCATTTGAGTGATGAACCATCCATTTACCGATCACACTTTAAATTTTGAGCGGGCTACTATATGAGCCCAGATACTACCCAACTCTAACATAAACTGCTCATGGATTGTATGAAGATAATATAAATCTATCACCAGAACTAGAGGGGAGGGTATATTATGATAATTATGGTAAGGGAGGGCAAATGAATTCACAATCGACCAGTGTTGTAGAATAACAGACAAACTTCAACTTTGGTAAGTATCGTTTATCTATCCATTCTACAACACAATTGGTCGAATTGTGAATTCATATGAGACTTCAAAGTCATATAGTAGCACGCGATGTAAAACGATGAAAACCCACAAAATATTATCGCTTCAAGACTAACTAAATGAATCGTAAAATATAATGAAATATCCGCTACATTATTAGTCCAAATGAACGAATCCATTATACTTAATGCATACCACCCTTTGTGGCAATAGAGTAAGGTCTGTTGTACGAAGAGAGTAATTGATATCCCGAGTTACACATGCATGCACCCTACAGAAACACCTAAACTGTAGCTTCCGTAAAATAGCCTGACTCTACCAAATATTTTAGTCAAAAGTGAAGGCCATGGTCATACCACCAAAAGTGAACAAATCGTTGATTTTATACAACAGTTCAACCAACAGGGTAGTATTTATGTTCCCTGGCCACTCCTAACAACAAAACACCAGTCGACGCAATTGTCTTAAATGACGTCAAAATTACATGGGAGTCGGACTATAATAATCATTCCAGTAACACCACAAGCTAATAATATAAGTCAAACATTAGCACGTAGCAGC
>NW_027626630.1:0-5906 GCF_034508935.2 Berghia stephanieae
ATTATGGACTGTCCGAGGGGTGTTTATAGGTTATAGATAGTTCGAAGATGACGTCACTAGGTCTTTGTTATTTTTTTTTCCCATCCGCTTTTAGATAAGTATGACTGTATTAACCGGCTATAAACGTTCATGGATACACACAGTTTTGTGTTTTGGTCCGTTTACTTTTGGATGGCAATGTTATGAGCTTCTTAGCCAGCGCAACTATCTATTGGACTGGGCAATGTGTTAGTCGTCTTGTTTTGAGCGTCGCCATCGTAAAGTTATACCAAAGAGCGTGTAGGTAAGATTGTTATGTTACCAAGAGCTCTCACTTCCGTTTTGGTGAACCCACGCATCTTCCTTTCTTCTACTCGTATTTTCTTCATTGTATCAGTAAGCCTAGCGCGCATGATAAAACGCGGAGCACCCCCAAACTCGCTGTTCGCCTGGCACGCGACAATAGCATTGCGGTTAAGAGAAGTGAGAGCTTTGGTAACTACGTTACCCTACACACTCTTTGGTTATTCATAGTATGCGCTTGGTAAGAAGCTCATAACAGGGCCACCCGGGGAAGTAAACGGACCAACACACAGAACTGTGTGTATCTATGAATGTTTATAGTGGGTTAATACAGTTCAGCGATCATTACTCATAAAACGGGATGGCAAAAAACAATAACAAAGACCTGAGTGACGTATCTTCGACTATCTATAGCTGACACTGCCCAAAAAAAATGACCCCAAAATGCCAGTTTTTTTGCTACAAAGAAAACAAATCGTGAGTTGTATTCAATAGTTCAACCAATGAAATAACTTGTTTCCACGAGCTCCTAACGACAATTATAGACGCTACACAAACCTAAAAAATTACGTCAAACTGCCAGTCCTAGAGGGTTCTAGTGCCAGGCTGTTAACGATGGCGACGGTTTGAGAGTATTCCATAACAAAAACAAGCCATAACATGTATGATCAGACTTGAAGACATGCACCAACACGTCAACTTTGACACATCATACGACAACTGACATTTGTTTTGTTTTTTGTTTGTTTGTTTGTTTTTGTGGGGTTTTTTGGTTTGTTTTTTGTTGTTGTTGTTTTCTTAAATTTTAAATTTTATTTTTGTTGTTTTGTTTTCTTTTTAAGGGTTTTGTGGCGCTTGTGACACATTTAGGTCATACAGAGTCGGTAAAAAAGGAAGAAAATGGGATAGTCTGGTAAAAAACATTCTAGATGTAAATAAAAAGGACTTGAGGAATAAGTAAGACAAAGGTTGAAATAGTTCAATAGAAGAATGCGCTTGGCCAAGGAGTTCACAACATTTTCCATCCGGAGTTTTAACGGACCAACACAAAAAACTCGGTGTAACCCTGAACTTTTAGTCTGGTTAATAAGTTTGTGAAAACAACCAAAACGGGATGGCAAAACAATAACAAAGGCCCGGTGACGTCATTTTCGAACTATCTATAGGAACAAATGTAGATTCCAAGAGCACACGATCAACGTAAATTAGTTTGAGAGCCAAAAAAGAAACCAGCACAAGATCCCACTTATTGTTTTGTTTTAAAGGGTTTTAAGGGCGCTTGCAACACATTTAGGTTATATCAGCGCCAGTAAAAAAAAGAAGAAAATGGGATAGTAAAAAGTTCTAGAATTACAAATAAAGCACCCACGAAAATGTAAGACAAAGGGGAAACTGGGAACAAATAGGATTTAGATGTAGATTCCAAAAGCACACTATCAAAGTACTTAGTTTGAGACCCCTATAAGTCTCATCCGGAACAAGCACAAAATCCCCCAAAAGGGGAATACACTCAAATGCTTACTTTATAAATTCAAAAAAACAAATATAATCAAAAACCAGAGAGATGATTTAAAGGAAAAAAATATCATCCCCCAAAACAATAACTATGCATTGACTGTTTCCCTCCAGCTGGATTTCCGGGCCAGGGCAAGAAAAAAAACCATTAATCTCATTCCAAGTCAAAGACAGAAAGCATGTTGGAAAAAAGATATAAGGGGATAGAAGACCGTTGTACCCTCCTGCCCACTATGGGAGGGAAGATCCACTAAAAGGAACACACTCAAATGATTATCAAATCATAATAGTTTTTTAAAAAAAAAATAAAGTACATGACAGAGAGATGTTTATAGGAAAAAAAACTATCCCAAAAATAAATATACATTTGACTGTTTCCCCCAGCCAAGGACTCCGGCCAGGGTCAAGACAAAACTAAGTAATCTCATTCGAAGACAAAGACAGAAAGCTGTTGGGAAACAGATATAGGGAGTAGTGAGAGAGGACACAGCAAGGGCTCCATGCCCACTATGGGAGGTCAGGAACCCACCCAGCACGTCGACTATGACATATCATAAATTAAAATTAAATTAAATTCAGTTTTATATTGCGCAATATCACTATACGTGCTCAAACGCTTTACAATGGGTCCATGGCCAACAGCAACATTTAAATTTAGACGTGACATGAATCCCGTTTGGCGATAATACAATTGTTTCGGACAGAGAAAACGCTGTTAACTGCCAGGTACTCATTTTTACACATGAGTACGGTGAGAGAATGGGAGTAAAGAGCCTTCTCCAAGGACTCAACTATGCGCCGAGCCAGGCTCGAACCCAGGACTTTCCGATACGAAAGCGAGTGCCATACCACTCGACCACATAGCCGCACTTCATAAAGAAAACGGCACACAAAAACAACCCTAGAAATTTTTCATTCAGAAAAGAAGTGTAATTTTCGCCAACTGACATTTGAATAGCCTGAAATTTTAGCATTGGGAACTAAAATATTGGAGTGATTTTAAAAAAAAAACCTATGTAAAATAAATATCTAATAGTTTGTGAGATTTTTAAAAAGAAAATGACGAGATTGAAGTTTGTTTGTTTTTAAGGGTTTTACGGCGCTTGAAATATTTAGGTCATATCTAGCCAGTAAAAAGGAAGAAAATGGGATAGTATAATGTTCTAGAATTACAATTAAAGCCCAAGAAAAGGTAAGACAAAGGGAATTGGTTCAAAAAGGATGTAGATGTAGATTCCAAGGCACACTATCAAAATACTTGTTTGAGATCACTTAAAAATCTAATCCTGACACAAACACAGGTCCCCCCAAAAAGGAAACCCCTCAAATGTTTACAATTTCATTATATATACGTAAAACAAAAATATTAAGTGATAAAAGAGAGATGATTTACAAGACAAAAATATCATCTCCAAAACTTTGCAATTCATTTGACTGTTTCCCTCCCGCTAAGGTTTCCAGCTAGGGCCAGGACAAAACCAAGTAACCTATTCCAAGACAAAGTCAAAAGCATGTTGTAAAACAGGGGAAAGAAGGGCACAGTAAGTGCCTCCCTGCTCACTAAGACCATGGGAGGTCAGGAACCTCACCCAGATATAGGGAATAGAAGACACAGTGTGTGGCTCCCCCTTCCCGCCCACTATGGGAGGTTTAGGAGCCCGTTTTTGTTTTAAGGGTTTTACGGCGCTTGCAACACATTAAGGTCATATCAGCGCCAGTAAATAGAAAGAAAATGGGATAGTAAAAAGTTCTAGAATTACAATAAAGCATCCAAGAAATGGAAAGACAAAGGGGAATTTGTTCAACTAGGAAAGGGTGTAGATTCCAAAGCACAAATATCAAAGTATTATTTGAGATAACTAAAAGTCTCATCGGGCACAAGCACAGGTCCCGCTAAGAGGAATACACTCAAATGTTTTACAATCATACATAATATAAAGAAACATAATACAGTGCATAACAGAGAGATGATTTACAATGAAAAATATTTCCCCATTCCAAAACTCTAACCAAACATTTGACTGTTTCCTCCCGGGCAGGGTTTCCGGCCAGCTGGACAAAAACCAAGTAATCTCATTCCAAGAAAAAGATAGAAAAGCATGTTGGAAAACAGATATAGGTGGGTAGAAGACACAGTAAGTACCCCCTGCCCACTATGGGAGGCCAGGATCCACCCAGGGGGCAGGAACCTTATCCAGGACGATTGAAGTAAATGTGTTCCAAAGTTCAGGCAAGCCCCCCCTGGATGACAGGGCGGCTGTTGTAATCTGTAACATGACATATCCTACAGACTGTAGGTTACTATTAGTTCGAAATCTTGCTCTGTGCCGGGGCAAGGTTGAATTCTTGGAAAAAGTCTTTATTTACACTCTCTCACCGTATCAGGTGTAAAGTGGTATTGACTGGTAACAGCGAAAGGTATAATATGTCTTAAAAAACCGTGATACCGCCTTATAGAATTCATTTCACGTCCCGTTTGTAAAGTGTGCTGTTGGCTTGGGGGCATCTTGTTAAAAAAGCTTTGAGCACATTTAGTGTAATGTTGTGCTTCACATCAATTCTTTCTCCAAAGCTCACAATCAACGTGGTACATATTTGCAGGGTGATCACCTAATGCAATTATGGGCTTTATCTAAAGTTGAAATGGACAATTATTTGCTTTTGGTTTGAGAGTATTGTCAATGAGCCCTTAAAAAGGGTTTGGGCTATCAGACCTGTAAATAAGTACACGTTGTTACAGTCCAAACTCTATGAAATTATGTTAAAAAAGCAAGAAAAGTCCAACTTTTTTGGTTCTTATTTTGGTTTTCTTTTTTCTTTGGCGAGATATAAAAACAAGAAATAAATTGTAATATTATAAGGCAATCATAAACTGCACAATGATAATATTATATATACATTTATATATAATAAAATCATAGTATATCATTTAATATAATAACAAAATTTATTATTCAGATTTTCATAAAAATGTATTTTGTATAATAACAACAATTAATAATAAAAATTTAATAATAATAATAATAAATAATAAAATATAATAATAATATAATAATAATAATAATAATAATAATAATAAATAATAATAAAAACTTTGTTTGTTTTTAAGGGGTTTTACGGCGCTTGCAACAATTTAGGTTATATCAGCCCCAGTAAAAGGAAGAAAAGGGGATGGGAAGTTCAGAATTACAATTAGAGCCCCCAAGAAAAAGTAAGACAAAGGGGAATGGGAAAAAATAGGGATCAGATGTAGATTCCAAGAGCATCCCACCAATGTACTTAGTTTGAGATCACATATGTCTCATCCGGACACAAGCACAAAACCCAACAAAGAGGAATTTCACTCAAATGCTTACATTATACATTAAAAATAAAAAAATATAATATTTCATAACAGAGAGATGATTGGTACAAGGAAAAAAATATCACCTCTCAAAATCAAAACTATGCATTTGATGTTTCCCTCCCAACCAGGACTCCGACGGGGCCAAGACAAAACCCAAGTAATCTCATTCCAAGACAAAGACAGAAAGCATGTTGGAAAACAGATATAAGGGGATAGAAGACACAGAAAGTACCCCCCCCCCCCCCTTGTCACTATGGGAGGTCAGGAACCCACATAATAATAATAATATAATAATAATAATAATAATAAATAATAATAATTAATAATAATAATATAATAATAATAAAAATAATAATAATAATAATAATAATAATAATAATAATAAAAAATAATAATAATAATAATAAAAATAATATATTAATAATAATATATAATAAAAATAATAATAGTAAGAAGAAGAGGAAGAAGAAGAAGAAGAAGAAGAAGAGAAGAAGAAGAAGAAGAAGAAGAAGAAGAAGAGAAAAAAGAAGAGAAGAAAAAGAAGAAGAAGAAGAGAGAGTAGTAGTAGTAATAGTAGTAGTAGTAGTAGTGTAGTAGTAGTAATAGTATAGTAGTAGTAGTATGTAGTAGTATAGTAGTAGTAGTAGTAGTAGTAGTAGTAGTTGTAAGGGGGGTGGGGGGTAGTAGTGTGTAGTAGTAGGTTTGTAGTAGTAGTTAGTAGTAGTTTGAGTTAGTAGTTGTAGTGAGTTAGTGTGTGTAGTGT
>NW_027626631.1:0-5898 GCF_034508935.2 Berghia stephanieae
AAAGTTCATGGTTACACCGAGTTTGTGTGTTGGTCCGTTATAGATAGTATGCAGGATGACGTCACTAAGGCCTTTGTTATTGTTTTTGCCATCCGCGTTTGTGGTTTTTTCTCACAAAACTGTATTTAACCCAGCTATAAAGTTCATGGTTACACCGAGTTTTGTTGTTGGTCCGTTTACTCCGGATGGCAATGTTGGAACTCCTTGGCCAAGCGCATTCTATCTATAGTAGCCATCGTTTGTCAAGCCTGAACATGAACCCAAAAGGACTGTTCTTTTGACGTCATTTTTTAAATTTTTGTACCGTCTAGTGATTTTGTCGTTAGTAGAGCTCATGGAAACAGTGGTCCTTGGTTGGGAACTATTAAATTTAAAACTCTGATTTGTTTTCATTGTGGCCAAAGATGGCATTTTGACGTCATTTTTTGGTCAGTGTCAGGCTATAGATAGTATGCGCTTGGCGAAGAAGCTCATAACATTGCCATCCGGAAGTATAACGGACCAACACACAAAACTGTGGGGTATCTATGAACGTTTTTTGCAGGTTAATACAGTTCAGTGAGCATTACTAATAAATGCGGATGGCAAAAAACAATAACAAAGACCTGTGTGACGTCATCTTCAAAACTATCTATAAGTTAACGATGGCTACGGTAATATCCACTAAACGTCCCCAAAAACGCTTTACAAAGGGTCCTTCCCTGCCCAACTGCAACACGTAACGTTTTGAATCAGACAAGACGCTGTTAGGCGATAATACACAGTTTTTTTTTTCCCAACAGAGACAACGCTGTTAACGGCCAAGGTAGTCTTTTTATACCTGAGTAAGGTGAGAGAATGTAAGTAAAGAGCTTATCCAAGGACTGAAAGTAAATATGCGCCGGGCGAGGCTCGAACCAGGACCTTCCGATTAGAAAGCGAGTGCCATACCACAACACTAAAAGCCGCACATTTGTAACAAATAATGAACATAATAACATACTATCAATACACACATCTTTAATAATCAAAATATAGATGCATGCCAATAGGATTCAAAAGTCTGATGTCACGTCGCCCAGCAACGGCGAGAAGCGTGGTTCTAAACAAAGAAAATCGGTACTTTTTATTCTTCATGCTGGTTAGAACTATTTACATGTATGTGATCAGAATGTATTAAAATCAAAACTGATCAGATTTATGTTTTTTTTCTCCTCGTATTTCATAAAGGGGGTTTTGCCATTTTCTGATAGTTAAGAACAGTTACTAAGTTACTATGCGTCATTACGAGGGAAGTGACGTTAGGGCTGTGAAGCCTATTCGTAAAGCCTTGAAAGATGCTGTGCGCTTGGCTAGAAACTCACAACATTGTCATCCTGAAATACCCGACCAACACACAAAACTCCGTTTATGGCCCGGTTAATACAATTAGTGAGAATTACTCATAAACGCGGATGGCAAAACACAATAACAAAGACTTGAGTGAGGTCATCTTCGTTCCATCTATAACTCGCAAATATTGCGGGTTCTACATTAGTGTGTAAAAAAATAATTAAAAATGTGGCTTTTGTGGTCTAGTGGACGACACTCGCTTTTGGATCGGAAGGGTCCGGGTTCGGCCTCGCTCGGCGCATAGTCGAGTCCTTGGGAAGGCTCTTTACTCACACTCTCTCACCCTACTCAGGTGTTAAAATGAGTACCTGACCATTAAAAGCGTTGTCTCTGTCCGAAAAAAAAATATTATAATATCGCCTAACGGCGTCATGTCCGTCCTCCATGGTTAAGGGTGGGTTGCTGTTGGCCAGGACCCTAGTAAAGCGCTTTGAGCACGTTTAGTGGATATTGCGCTATATAAAAGCTCTTTTTAAAAAGGACAAAACGGATATATAGCGAATGAGATTTGCGGAAGGTAGCGTCCTGATTGGACGACAGCTTACAGAGAGAACGTCAAAATGGTTTTGCGCATGGTATCCTCTCCCCTCGCTTTCGTGAAGTGTCTTCATGCGCTTTCACGGAAGCGAGGACGAATGACGCATGCCACAACCAAAATGCGTTTCTCTTTTTAAGAGTTTTTTCCGCCCATGACGTTCCAATCAAGGGACGCTACTCTTCCGCTAATCTCATTCCCCAAAGGATGTAAAGTCGACCCCCCTGTTCGCCTCATTAGAATTTTTTCATAGTAGGTTATGCGATACATAATTGTGTGTGTGGATAAAATACCCAAATGGGTTGGAAATTGGAACCTCTGTCAGTTGTCGAGGGCTGTTCAAATGTGTATAGATGGAACGAAATTGACGTCACCCAGGTTTTTGTTATTGTTTTTTTTTGTCTTTTTTTTTTTTTAGACTGTCAATTTTTTTATGATTTCTTTCTCACTTAAATTATATCCCTCGACTATAAAAGTATGTTTAAGTATACATATGTTTTGAGTGTTGGTATGTCATATTTTGGATGTTGTGAGTATTTTACCTAAACTAATTACGTAGCACCAATAAGACTGTAGTAAAGGTCGACCACCCTGTTCGCCTATTAGAATCTTGTATAGTAGGTTATGTGATACATAATTGTGTGTGTGGGTAAAATACCAAGTGGGTTGGAATTGACAACCTCTGTTGTCGTCGAGGGCTGTTGAGGTAGATTTTGAAATCAGGGGAATAATTTTGGACACGCTGTATAGATAGAACAAAATTGACGTCACTCGGGGTCTTTGTTATTGTTTTGTTTTGTTTTGTTTTTTTTTTGCCATCCGCGTTTATGAGTAATTCTCACTAAACTGTATGAACCAGACTATAACCGTTCAAGGTTACACATGGGTTTTTGTGTGTTGGTCGTTATATTTCCGGATGGCATGTTGTGAGCTTCTTAGACTAGCGCATACTATCTATACTAAGTTGGTTCTCACAAAATTATATCTATCAGACTACTATAACTATAAACGTATGTTTAAGTATATACATAGTTTTGGGGGGTTGCATGGCACGTCATATCCGGCTAGCGGATTGTTGTAAAGTGGGTATTTTACCTAACGCATAGCACTAATAGGACTGTATTTAAAAGGGCCGACCACCCTTTACACCCCATTTTGAATCTTGCTAGTAGGATATGTGATACATAATTATTGTGTGTGGATAAAATACCAAGTGGGTTTGCAATTGACACCTCTGTTCTATGTTGTCGAGGTCTCTTCAAATAGAGTATTAGATGGAACGAAATTGACGTCACTCAAACTCTTTGGTATTGTATTTTTTTTTTTTTTTTTTTTAGACAGTCAATTATTTTTATGATTAGTTCTCACTACATTATTCCATCAGACTATAAACGTATGTTTTAAATATAGATAGTATGCGTTTGGCTAAGAAGTTCATAACATTGCCATCCGGAAGTATAACAGACCAACACACAAAACTGTGGGTATCCCTGAACGTTTATAGTCTGGTTTAAAACTGTTTAGTGACTATTACTCATAAACGCGGATGGCAAAAAACAATAACAAAGACCCGGTGACGCCATCTTCGAAAATATCTATACACATAACATGTGTGCTCTAGTACGTCATATCCGGAAGGGGGACATTATGAGTATTTTACCTAAACGCATAGCACCAATAGGATTTGCCTCGTTCGTGTGATAATTGTGTGTGTGTGGATAAAAACCAAGTGGCTTGGTGGAGTGGACGCCTCTGTCTGTCTGTTGTCGAGGGCTATTCAAATAGTGTATAGAAGGAACAAAATTTGACGCCACTCAGATCATTGTCATTGATTTTAGATGGCCAATTTTATTTTTATGATTAGTTTCACTATATTCTTTCCCTCAAACAGACTGTACACGTTCAGTAAAGATCTACACATAATGTTGTGTGTCAATACGTATATCCGGCTGGTGGATTTTGTATCAGACTATAAAAAACGTATGTTAAGGATACATATTTAGTTTTGAGTGTTGGTATGTCATATCTGGATGTTGTGAGTATTTTCACTCAACGCATAGCACCAAAAAGGACTGTAAAGGTCGACCACCCTGTACGCCTCATTGAGATTAGCCCGCGGTGTGATAATGTGTGTGTGTGTGGGTAAAATACCAAGTGGCTTAGTGGGAGTTGACACCTCTGTCTGTCTGTTGTCGAGGGTGGGGGGGGGGGGGGGGGGGGGGGGGGGGGGGGGGGGGGGGGGGGGGTTTGTTCAAATAGAGTAAAGTTAATGTATAGAGAGTGTTTATAGTCTCTCTCTCTCTCTCTCTATCTATCTATCTATCTATCTCTGTCTCTCTCTATCTCTGTCTCTCTCTCTCTTTCTCTCTTTCTCTCTCTTCCTCTCTTGTCCTTCTATCTATCTATCTCTCTCTCTAACTCTATATAATTAAGTCTATCTGTTAACTTATCTATCTCCTCTCTCTCTCTCTCTCTCTTATCTATCTATCTATCTATCTATCTCTGTCTCTCTCTCTATCAAATCTCTGTCTCTCTCTCTCTTTCTTTTCTCTTCCTCTCTCTGTCTCTCTCTATCTATCTATCTATCTATCGCTCTCTTCCTCTCTCTCTCTCTTCTTCTTTTTCTCCTTCTCTCCCTCCATCTCTCTCTTCTCTCTCTTCCTCTCTCTATCTTCCTCTCTCTCTCTCTTTCTCTCTTCTCTCTCTCTAACTCTCTTATATATTTAAGTCTGTTTAACTATATCTATCTCCTCTCTCTCTTCTCTCTCTCTCTTCTCTCTCTCTCTCTCTCTCTCTCTCTCTCTCTCTGTCTCTCTTCGTGCAAGGTGTGTAAGCGCATTTGACAGAGGGATTGAATGATATGTGAGCTGTTGGATCGACAGAGACATTTATTTATATATATATTTATATATTATATGAGAGAGAGAGAGAAAGGGGGGGGGGAGGATAAATAAAATAGAAAGATAGATAGATTGTAGATAGAAACAGATATATATATATTATATTATATATATATATAGAGGGGAGAGAGGAGAGAGGGAGAGAGAGAGGGAGAGATAGGGGAAGGAGAGGGAGAGTAGAGAGAGAGGGAGAGATAAGAGAGAGGGAGAGATAGAGAGAGAGAGAGGGAGAGAGGGGATAGGAGAGGGAGAGGATAGAGGAGAATAGAGAGAGGAGAGAGGGAGAGATAGAGAGAGAGGGAGAGAGGAGAGAGTAAGATAGAAAAAGAGGGAGATAAATATATAAAAGATAGATTGTGAATATATCGTTTTCAATTTTTGACCAGTTTTACTGGGTCATCCACCATTATGCCGAAAGACTTTTTATACAATGCCCCAAGTAATAGTACATGTGTGACCCCAAAGTATCAAAACGGTCTGATGTTATATGGGGACCCCTCGTCTCAAAACGGTAATATGTTGGGAGGACCCGATGCTAAAAGTCCCAAAATTTTATTAAACTGGTCAAAAAATATGAAACGTTTGGGATTTAGCACAGTAAATTGTGATATTCCTTGTCCTCCCTAAAGCATATTAAGTCAAATTAAGCATGATATTTCTGGCTACAATTCCATTTTCAGCATTTTTGACCATCCCCACTTAATACCGTTTTGAGACGATGGGTCACGATTATTGCCCGGGTGGCAATGTAGTGAATTTGTTAGCCAAGAGCCCCAGCATCTCTATTTTAGATAGTATGCGGATGACGTCAATCATGCCTTTGTTATTGTTTTTGCCCTTTCCGCGTTTGTGAGTTGTTTTCACTAAACTGTATTAACCAAAACTATCAAAGTTCATGGTTACACAGTTTGTGTGGTGGTCCGTTATACTTCCGGATGGCAATGTTGTGAACTCCTTGGCCAAGCGCATTTTTTCTATACCATTTGTCCCTTTGTATTCTGTCAGGGACAATGAACCGCGAAGGGTTGCGAAGAAAGGCCTACTATTAAAGATAAAGGTCTCGTCATTATTTTTCTCACAGTTTCTTTTTAT